>NC_046172.1:49262020-49291487 GCF_011064425.1 Rattus rattus
AAATGTATATAAGAAATACCCAGTTAATAAAAATTAGGAAGAAGCAGACGAAGGGAGCATGGAATGCGGGCAGGGTTCCAGAGGGGAAACTGAAAATGGGAATAGCATTTGAAATGTGAGTAAAGAAAATATCCAATAAAAGAAAAGAAAGACAAAAAAAACAAAAATGAGATAGATTAATATATACTGAAAAGCTGTTCAGAATATGTGAAATTAAAATAGGATATTGAAGAATTGTGTAGCATAAACTTTGCTTTCACTTAAGAAGAATATATTTATATTTGTATATGCCTGTGTTTGTCAATATAGAAATATGGGATGTTAAAAAATAAACCTCAAATAAAACATTGTTGTTTAGAATACAGGAGTATGGTAACAAATAGCATATACATTGTATTTTTCCTAGCCAGTAGAAGGGTAACTTCCTTGCATTTTTTGAATTGACATGGCATTTTTCTTTTTTAAGATTAGAGACCTGGGATAAGGGAGGCACTGAATTATCAATGGGGTTGGCCTTAGCTGAGACTCATACTACCTTGGAGATATGAAACCTGAAGAGTCACCTCCTATAGTTAGACAGGAGTCTCAGTGGAGCGATAGAGATACCAACCCACCCACAAAACTTTCAACCCCAAATTTATCCTGACTAAAAACAAAAAATGCAGGTATGCGGGATAGAGCAGAGTGAATGGCTAACCAATAACCAGCCCAACATGAGACCCATCCCATGGGTAAGCACCAATCCCTAACACTATTCATGTTATTCTGTTTTGCTTGCAGACAGGAGCATGTTGTCCTCTGAGAGGCTCCACCCACCAGCTGTCTCAGACAGATACAAACACTGACAGCCAAACAGTAGATGCAGCTTGTTGACTCTTATGAAAGACTAAGAGGAAGGATTGTAGGCCCTGCAATGTGTAGTAATGCCACAGGAAGATGAACAAAGTCAACTAACTTGGATCCTTGGGGCACTCAGAATCTGAACCACCAACCAAAGAACATACATGGGCTGGACCTCCCAGCTCATATGTAGCAGATATGCAACTTAACCTTCATGTGGGTCCTGAACAACTGGAGCAGGGGCTACCCTAAAAGCTCTTGCTTGTATGTGGGATATGTTCTAACAGCTGGGATGCCTTGTCTGCCCTCAGTGGGAGAGGAAGTGCCTAGCTTCAAGGAGACTTGAAGTGCCAGGGTACTGGGGCAGGGAGGAATACCAATCAGGCACCCATCTGCCCAGAGGAGAAGGTAAGAAGGATTGTGGGAGAGACCCCAGGAGAGAAGCAATGAGCAGGATGCTGTAGGTTGATATCTATGTGCAGGCGAGGGCTGGCAAGATTTTACCTCAACAGGTGGCAAACCAATGTGTTAGGAAAGAAACCACTAAAAATTAAAGATTTTCATCCCAAGAGAGTTTTATTTTTTTAAGTAAGAGGGGGCCAGTGCCATGTTGAGTCATGTGATATCTCAAGCATGGAAACCTTAAAGGAAAGAAACACAGAGGCAGTCTGCTTGCAGGCTCTAGGTCCCCTGCTGTGAAGAGTAAAGGCTACCCTGAACACAGAGAATTAGAGATTAGAAGCTTCCTGCTTCTTTAGCAAAGGTTGTTTGGAAAATCATTTAATTTAGATTTGGTTTATTTGTTTTAAAGATGATATAAAAACATAATGCTTTAGTAAGTCTTTCAGGGTACCCATAGTCTCTTAATGTGGGCTTCATGGGAAATTTGTACTGATTTCCTGACATGACAGATTAAAAAGGCCTAACAGACTCATACAAGTTTGTTTAGTTTACTTCAGTTTCTTAAATTATTTTAATTTTCATGATGGGTATGAATTCGAGTCTTCTGGCTATATTATTTCTCTAGGGGAGAATGCAAGATACAAGCTTTTCTGGTTATAGTCTAAAGAACACACTGTTTTGGGAGAAAGGTTTTGTCTTTGTGGTTAGGCTCTGGACACCTTCCAGAGTTATATTGATCATATTTGATGGAGGTAGACCATCTGAAAAACTAGATTCAAGAGAATCAAACAAAAACATACCTTGATGGTACTAAAATTTGTGTTTTGAGATTTATATATTGCAGAATATGCAGCTTTGGTGAAGCTCCTCATCAGAATGCTGGACTGGCCTGCTTGGATTCCTGATCTCAGGGACTTTTATCTGAGTCCAGTCAAGACAAACATCAGGCTACAACAACTCCCCCAATTTTCTTACTCTCCCCCACCTCAAGGATATCTCAATGCCCACGTACATATTGAAGAAGTTATTAAAGAGTCATCACCCCAATTCCCTAAACTTTGGGAGGCTGAAAGTGGTTATTATAAGGTTTCCTTTCTAGAGAATTTAGAAATGGTCATAATTTAACATAATTAGTTCAAATTGATTTTACAGCCATAATCTCATTTGGTAGAAATCCTTATATTTGTTACTAAGCTAAAGTTATAAGCTTTTACATTGGTACAGAATTTATTTGATACAAGTTCAGATTTTCTTTGATATGTATTTCTTATCGATTTAAAATTAAAATTAATATTGTTATTCTAATATATAGGTATTGTGCCTATACAACACATTTAACTATACAAGGCTTATACACAGTTCTTAATGCTATGAAAAACTAATCTAAGATAATTAAACATGTGAGTAAAGGGCCAGATAGCAAATTAATGGTTCTAAGTTTATTGTTAGAGTGCTTTCAGGATAATTTATTAAGATAGTTAATGGACAAAAACCAATCCAGATTACTTATATAGTTAGATGATTTTCAAAAAATCAGAAATCCACAAAATATGACACTTATTGTTATTTATCATTTGTTAAGACATGTCTGCTCCTAACAGCACCCCTTTCATGGATTCAAGGAAGAAAATAAGCATCTTTACCTCCAGGTGAGGTAATATATTGTGGCTAGGTAGCCACTGATGAGAAATTTCCTATTTCTTCTACAGACAAAATAATGTCGAGAAAAGGACAGACTGCAGAATAACTGAGAGGGAATGATCAGCCCTTCATAATTCTGCATTTTAAAGGTCAGTCAGATGTTCCTAGGCCAGAAAGCTGAAGACTTGCTCTCACATGTTGCTAACAGTAGACTGTGCAAGTAGACAATTATCTCTTCAACCTGTCTTTGTTCAGAAATTCATGTTAGGCTTCCTATATTTTCAGATAATACTGGTCATTCTCAGGTGGGTTGAAACTAGTTATAATCTCATAGCCTAGTCAGGCTGTTTAACTTTGAGAATACATATTTAATTGGATAGTTATCAGATAGTATATAAGCTATCTAGAACATAACATGGATTTTAGTACTTTGTGTTAAGCTGACATAGATAACTAAATGTTCTGTTTAACTGATAAAATGTTGGACTGGTGTTAGTGCATTTATGCTTTATAAATTGTAAGTGATAATACGTGGTGCTCAGCTTACATTTCAGAATAAACTTTTTTTTTTTTTTAATTAGAAAGGGTAAAGTGTAGGTTGATGCCTATATGCAGGTGAGGGCTGGCGCAAGTTAGGCCATAATTGAAAAGTTAAAAAAGAAAAAAATAAGGTGGGGACAAAGATTTTGTAAGGCTGGAGAGAAGGGTAAGGAGAAAGAAAATCAAGATAGAGACAGAGGATGACCCAGATCTGGGTGGTCCTGAATGGCCCTAGATAGTTAGTTATATTTCTTAAGGGATAGATTTCTATGGGTAAATGTATCTTATCTAGGTGGGTGGTTTATATCTTTATTAATTGGTTGTGAGTTTATTGTGCGGATGTATTGTGGATTGAGAATTTAACATATAAATCTGATTATTGGGTTGCAGTTTGTTGAGTCTTGATTTTATTGGGTGGCTGGAACCAGAGAGGTCACGGCTAGTCGAGAGCCACTGTTAGAGAGAGATACCAACCAGAGATAAATTATGGATAGTTCCATGGCCCCAGGGGAGCCAGAAATAACTCTACAGACCAGCATGGCAAGGTGCCTGGATCAGAGAGTACTTGGAGGCAGCTTGGTGCCATTGAGATAAAAGTACCCCGCAGTGTCATGTGGGTAAAGTCTAGGTGGCAGTAGAGATCCAAGAAGATTAGAGGTGCCAGAAAGGCAGAATGTCTATGAAAGCCAGTCACAGGGAACCAATTGAAGAAAGAGGCCAGTTGTTAGGTAACTAGCAAAGCTATAGGACAAGAATGCTCATGCTTTTGGGACTCTAGTACAAATACCACATTCCCTAGATGATCTGCTTGGAACTACAGGATTTAATACTTGTCTTGGTCCTAGTTTTCCTTTTTCTGTTCTTCACATATATGTATTTATTTATTTACTCATTTACTTATTATTTATTTTTGAGTGAATATGTTCAATATGTCATAGTTTAAGAGTGTAACTATGAAATAATTATTTTATGTAGATTGAAACTACAGGATTTAATACTTGTCTTGGTCCTAATTTTCCTTTTTCTGTTCTTCACATATATGTATTTATTTATTTACTCGCTTACTTATTATTTGTTTATTTTTTTTGATATTTCAATATGTCATAGTTTAAGAGTGTAACTATGAAATAATTATTTTATGTAGATTTACAGACAATAATTTCATAGATGTGATAGCCAAAGAAATACAGTGGCTTAGTGGGATTCTTCTGAAACTGGACTCTGAATAGATGAAGAAAGATGCTAAATGCCAAGATATGTTCAATCTAGCTCAATGAGAGAAGAAGAAGGAAGAAGGAGGAGGAGGAGGAGAAGGAGGAGGAGGAGGAGGAGGAAGGAGGGGAGGAGGAGAAGGAGGGGGAAGAGGAGGAGGAGGAGGAGGAGGAGGAGGAGGAGGAGGAGGAGGAGGAGGAGGAGGAGGAGGAAGAAGAAGAAGAAGAAGAAGAAGAAGAAGAAGAAGAAGAAGAAGAAGAAGAAGAAGAAGAAGAAGAAGAAGAAGACGACGACGACGATTTATTTAACGGCAATACGACGATGACGACGACGATTTATTGACGACGACGACATTTAATGACATTTATTGGACGACGACGACGACGACGATTTATTTAATGCAGCTTATTTAGCAGACCACGGCGACAGCGGCTAATCAGTCCTGAAGACCTGAGCTTGATTCCCAGAACATACATAAAGATAGGAGAGAATCAAGTTCAGAAAGTTGCCTCCTGAGTTCCTCATATGTGTTCTATCATGTATGCATTCACATGCAAATTTATTTTAAAAGTTTAAAAAGATAGGGTGGTAAATGGGATTAGGTAAGTGGGGCAACACTTGCATAAAAGCATGGGTGATGAGATAAGGAGTTTATGGAGGGGAAACTGGGAAGGGAAATAAGATTTGAAATGTACATAAATAAAATAACCAATAAAAAAGAAAAACTACACAAATATATATTTTATTGGATATTTTATGTATTAACATTTCAAATGTTATCCCTTTTCCCCTTCCCCTCACTCTTCCACCTCCCCTGCTTCTATGAAGATGCTCCCACTCTCATCCACACATTCCCACCTCAACACCCTGTCATTCCCTGACATTGGGGAAACAAGTCTTCACAAGACCAAGTGCTTATCCTCCTATTGATGCCAGACAAGCAATCCTCTTCTACATATGCAGCTTGAGCCATGGGTATTTTTGGTTGATGATTTAGTCCCTGGGAGCTCTTGGGGGGGGGGGGCTGGTTGATTGATACTGTTGTTCTTCCTATGGTATAGCAAACTCCTTCACCTCCTTTAGTTCTGTTTCTAACTCCTCCATTGAGGTCCCAGTGTTCAGTCCACTGGTTTGATGCAGGCATCCTCATCTGTATCTGTAAGGCTCTGGCAGAGCCTCTCAGGAGACATCCATATCAGGCTCCTGTCAGCAATACTTCTTGGCCTCAGCAATAGTGAATAGGTAGATCCCGAGGTCTCTGGATGACTTTTTCTTCAGTCCCTGCTCCACTCTTTGTCCCTGTATATCCTCCCATGAAAATTTTGTTCTCTCTTCTAAGAAGGATTGAAACATGCATATTTTGGTCTTCCTACTTTTTGAGCTTCACATGGTCTGTGATTTATTTCTTGGGTATTCTGAGCTTTTGGGTTAATATTCACTTATCAGTGAGTGCATACCATGTGTGTTTTTTAGTGATTGTGTGACTTCACTCAGGATGGTATTTTCTAGTTCCATTCATTTGCCCATGAATTTCATAAAGTCATTGTTTTTGATAGCTGAGTAGTATTCCATTGGGTAGATATACCACATTTTCTGTATCCATTCCTCTGTTGAAGGGCATCTGGGTTCTTTCCAGCTTCTGCCTATTACAAATAAGGCTGCTATGAACATAGTGGAGCATGTGTCTTTGTTGTATGTTGGAGCATCTTTTGGGTATATGCCCAGGAGAGATAGAGCTGGGTCCTCAGATAGTGCAGTGTCCAATTTTCTGAGGAACCTCCAGATTGATTTCCAGAGTGGTTGTACCAGTTTGCAATCTTGCCAAAAATGGAGGAGTGTTCTTCCTCCACATGTTTACCAGTATTTGTGTCACCTGAGTTTTGTAACTTAGCCTTTGTGACTTGTATGAGGTGGAATCTCAGGGTTGATTTGATTTGCATTTTACTGATAGCTAAGAATGTTGAACATTTCTTTAGGTGCTTCTCGGCAATTTGATGTTCCTCATCTGAGAATTCTTTGTTTAGCTCTGTACCTCATTTTTCATAGGGTTATTTAGCCCTCTTGTGTCTAACTTCTTGATTTCTTTGTATATTTAAAATATTAACCATCTATCAGATGTAGGATTGGTAAAGAACTTCTCCCAAACCATTGGTTTCTGTTTTGTCCTAACAACAGTGTCCTTTGCCTTACAGAAGCTTTGCAATTTTATGAGATCCCATTTGTCGATTCTTCATCTTAGAGCATAAGCCATTGGTGTTTTGCTCAGGAAATTTTTTCCAGTGCCCATGTGTTCAAGACTCTTCCCCACTTGTTCTTCTACTAGTTTGAGTGTATCTGGTTTGGTGTGGAGGTCCTCGATCCACTTGGACTTAAGCTTTGTAAAGGGTGATAAGCATGGATCGATCTACATTCTTCTACATGTTGACCTCCAGTTGAACCAGCACCATTTGCTGAAAGTGCTATCTTTTTTCCATTGGATGATTTTGGCTCCTTTGTCAAAAATCAAGTGACCATAGGTGTGTGGGTTCATTTTTGGGTCTTCAATTCTGTTCCACTGAACTATCTGCCTGTCTCTGTACCAATACCATACAGTTTTTGTTTTATCACTATTTTTCTGTAATACAGTTTAAGGTCAGAGATGGTAATTCCCCCAAGAAGTTCTTTTATTGGTGACGATGGTTTTTGTTATCCTGGGTATTTGTTATTCCAGATAAATTTGCAAATTGCTCTTTCTCAGTCTATGAAGAAATGAGTTGGAATTTTGATGTGGATTGGATTGAATCTGTAGATTGCTTTTGACAAAGAGGCCATTATTGCTACATTAAGCCTGCTAGTCAATGGTCAGGATAAGTCTTCTGAGATCTTCTTCAATTTCTTTCTTCACAGACTTTGAAGTTCTTGTCATACAGATCTTTCCCTTGCTTGGTCAGAGTCATACCTAGGTATTTTATATATTTTGTAACTATTGTGAATGTTGTCATTTCCCTAATTCCTTTCTCAGCCTATATATCTTTGAGTAAAGGAAAGCTACTGATTTGTTTGTGTTAATTTTATACTCAGCCATTTTGCTGAAGTTGTTTATCAGGTTTAGGAGTTCTCTGGTGGAACTTTTGGGGTCACTTAAGTATAATATTTTATCATGTGCAAATAGTTATATTTTGACTTTTTCCTTTCCAATTTGTATCCCATTGACTTCCTTTTGTTGTTTGATTGCTCTGTCTAGTACTTCGAGTACTATATTGCTTAAGTATGGAGAGAGTTGGCAGCCTTGTCTAGTCCCTGATTTTAGTTGGATTGCTTCACGTTTCTCTCCATTTAGTTTAATGTTGGTTATTGGTTTGCTCTATATTGCTTTTACTATGTTTTGGTATGGGCCTTGAAATCCTGATCTTTCCAAGATATTTATCATGAAGGGATGTTGAATTTTGTCAAGTGTTTCTCAGCATGTAATGAAATGATCATGTTGTATTTTTCTTTGAGTTTGTTTACATAGTGGATTACATTGATGTATTTCCATATATTGAACCATCCCTGTATCCCTGGGATGAAGCCTACTTGATCATGATGGACAATCATTTTGATGTGTTCTTGGATTTGGTTTGTGAGAATTTTATTGAACATTTTTGCATTGATATTCATAAGGGAAATTGAATTGAAGTTCTTATTCTTTGTTGGATCTTTGTGTATTTTAGGTATAATTGAAATTGTGGCTTTATAGGAGGAATTGGGTACTGCTCCTTCTGTTTCTATTTTGTGGAGTAGTGTGGACAGTATTGATATGAGGTAGGTCTGGTGGAATTCTGTACTAAATCTATCTGGTCCTGGGATTGTTTTGTTTTGGAAACTTTTAATAATTGCTTCTATTTCTTTAGGAGATATTGGACTGTTTAGATGGTTTATCTGATCCTGATTTAACTTTGGTACCTGGTATCTGTCTAGACAGTTGTCCATTTCATCCAGATTTTCTAGTTTTGTTGAATATAGGCTTTTGCAGTAAGATCTGATGATTTTTTGAATTTCCTCAGATCCTGTTGCTATGTCTTCCATTTCATTTCTGGTTTTGTTAATTTGGATACACTATCTGTTCACTCTGGTCAATCTTATTAAGGGTTTATCTATCTTGTTGATTTTCTCAATGAACCAGCTTCTGGTTTTCTTGGTTTTTTAGTCCTCTTTTTTTTCCTACTTAGTTTATTTCAGTCCAATTTGATTATATTTTTTGCCTTCTACTCCTCTTGGTTGTATTTGCTTTTTTTTGTTCTAGAGCTTTTAGGTGTGCTGTGAAGATGCTAAAGTATGCTTTCTCCAGTTTCTTATTGTACTCGCTCTGAGCTATGAGTTTTCCTCTTAGCACTACTTTCATTGTATCCCTTTAGTTTGGGTATGTTGTGCCTTCATTTTCATTAAGTTCTAAAAAGTCTTTAATTTTTTCTTTATTCGTTCTTTTTTATTTCTTTCTTGACCAAGTTATCTCTGAGTAATTGTTCTGCTTCCATATATATGTTGGCTTTAGGTCATTATTTTTGTTATTGAAGACCAGCTTTAGTCCGTGGTGATCTGATAGGATGCATGGGATTATTTCTATAATCCTGTATCTGTTGAGGTCTGTTTTGTGGCCAACTATATGGTCAGTTTTGGAGAAGGTACATTGAGGTACTGAGAAGAAGGTATATTCTTTTGTTTTAGCATGAAATGTTCTATAAATATCTACTAAATCCATTTGGTTCATAACTTCTCTTGCTGTCTCTCTGTTTCTGTTTAATTTATGTTTGAGGAGAGTAGGGTGTTGAAATCTACTATTATTGTGAGGGGTGCAATGTGTGCTTTGAGCTTTAGTAAGGTTTCCTTTATGAATGTAGGTGCCATTGCTTTTGGAGCATAAATATGTAGGATTGAGAGTTCATGTTGGTGGATTTTTCTTTTGATGAATATGAAGTGTTCTCCCTTATCTTTTCTGATGACTTTTGGTTGAAAGTCGATTTTATTCAATGTTAGAATGGCTACTCTTGTTTGCTTTTTTTGTTTGTTTGTTTGTGTGTTTCTCTTCTTTTTGTTTTGTTGCAAGGAGATTAATTTCTTGCTTTTTCTAGGGTGTAGTTCCTTCCTTGTGTTGGGCATTTCAATGTATTATTCTTTGTAAGGCTGAATTTGTAGAAAGATATTGTGTACATTTGTTTATGTCATGTTATATCTTGGTTTCTCCACATATGTTAGTTGAGAGTTTTGCTGGATATAGTGACCTGGGCTGGCATTTGTCTTCTCTTAGGATCTGTATGACATTTTCCCTGGATCTTCTGACTTTCATTGTCTCTGTTGAGAAGTCTGGTGTAATTCTGATAGGTCTGTCTTCATATGTTACTTGACCTTTTTCTCTTACTGCTTTTAATAGTCTTTGTTTTGTGTGTTTGGTGATTTGACTATTATGTGATGGGAGGAATTTCTTTCCTGGTCCAATCTATTTAGAGTTCTGTAGGCTTCTTGTATGTTTCTGGGCATCTCTTTCTTTACTTTAGGGAAGTTTTCTACCATATTTTTTTGACAATATTTCCTGGCCTTTTAATTTGGGAGTCTTCACTCTCTTCTATACCTATTATCCTTAGGTTTGATCTTTTTATTGTGTCCTGGATTTCCTGGATGTTTTACACTAGGAGCTTTCTGCATTTTACATTATCTTTGACACTTGTATTGATGTTTTCTATGGTGTCTTCTGCCCTTGTGATTCTCTCTTCTATCTTATATGCTGTTGGTTATGCTTACATCTATGACTCCTGATCTATTTCCTAGGTATTCTATCTCCAGAGTTGTCTCCCTTTGTGCTGTCTTTGTTTTTTCTACTTCCATTTTTAAATCCTGAATGGTTTTGTTTCCATTCCTTCACCTGTTTGGTTGTGTTTTCCTTTTCATTTTAAGGAATTTTTGTTTTCTTTTACGGGATTCTACTTGTTTACCTGTGTTGTCCTGTATTTCTTTAAGGGAGTTATTTATGTCCTTCTTAAAGTCCTCTATCATCATCATGAGATGTGATTGTAAATCCAAATCTTGCTTTTCCAATGTATTGTGATATCTAGTATTTGCTTTAGTTGGAGAACTGGGCTCTGATGATGTCAAGTAGTCTTGGTTTCTGTTGCTTAGGTTCCTGTGCTTGCCTCTCACCATCTGTCCCTGGTGTTAGCTTGTCTAGCCATGTTTGACAGTGGTTTGACCCTCATACAAGCCTGTACATTAGCATTTCTATAGACCTGTTTTCTTTCAGCCAGATCTGGGAACAGAGATCTGCTCCTGGGTTTATGTGTCCTTAAGCCTCCAGCCAGGTCACTTGGAGCAGAAGCATTGGTATTACCTCTGCTCTCAGGTGTGTTAGCATCGCAGGTAACTGGCTTTCAGCTCTGGGGTCAGGCAGAAACTAGAAGGGTCCTGCCCCTGTCTGCTCCAAGGTTCCCATATCCAGAGGGCATTAGACAAGTTTATCTTAGCCCAGGAATGTGAGCAAAAGTAGTGTTCTCCCCTGAGCTCTCAGGATTTTCTGCACTTCTGGGAGTCCAGCTATTTCTCACATGGAATTTGGGTACAGAGAGCTGTGGGAATGGTTGAATTCCAGCAGAGCCAGAAACTGGAAGTGTCCTGTCCCAGATGACTTCTGCATTTGTGTGTCCTGAGACAACCAGGTAGATAGCTTGCAGCAGAAGAGTTGGCCTTAACTTTGCTCTTAGGTGTGTTGGCACTCCTGGCAACTGGTTTTTAGCTCTTTGTGCAGGTAGAAACTGCAAAAGTCCTGTCCCCGACTGCTCCTAGATTCCTGTGCCCAGAGGGTACAGAGTGCGCTAGGCAGGTTCCTCTTGGGTCAGGAATGTGGGTAGAAGTAATGGTCTCCTCTGCGCTCTCAGAATTGTCGACACTTCTGAAAGTCTAAGTCCAGCTCTCTCATTCATGGGATTTGGGTACAGAGAGCTGTGTTACAAGTTCAGTTCAATTCTGGGCACAGGCAGAAACCAGAAGGTTCCTGTCGCTCACTGCTCCTATATTACTGTATCCAGAGGGCACTAGGCAGGTTACTTTAGGGTCAGGAATGGGAGAAGAAGTGTCAGTCTCCCCTGAGCTCTCAGGATTTTCTGCACTTTTGAGAGTCCATCTCTCTCCCCCATGGGATTTGGGTACCAATATTCTTCATTTTAAATAACAAAATATAATGTAATTAGACAAAACAAAACTATCATATTGAAGTTGGACAAGAAAACCAAAAGGAAGGAAAAGAATCCAAGGCATTTCTTTGCACATTTGAGAATTCTAAAAAGCTACTAAACTGGAACCTGTACTCCAACCACAGAGGACCTGATACAGACCTGTGTAGGCCCTATGCATTCCACTTCAGTCTCTGAGTTCAAATGAATTTTGCTCATGTTGATTTAGAGGGTATTGGTTTTTTTGGTGTCCTTCATCTTCTTTGGTTCTTTTTGTCTCTTCTTCCTCAAGTCTTCCTGAGCTCTGAGAGAAATCAGCACAGAACAAAATTGAATTAAGAATATATATTAGGCAGAAAAAACTACATTCTGGTTGGCAGTTGCAGGGAGAATCAAGTGAGCATTTACATAAGGGACAAGAATATATAGTTAATAGGGCATTTGGACCCTAAGAAGAGAAAGGGCTATTCCCTGAGGATTTTTTCAGGGTAGAATGAGAAACCAAAGAAGTTGAGCCAAGATGGAAAAACCTTTACCTGTTACAGTGGAGGTATTCTATTTAAGGCTGGGTGTTCTAAGGTAAGTTATTCTCTGTGTAATAAGTGGCTGCAGGTCTCTGCATTTGATTCCATCTGCAGCAGGAGGAAGCTTCACTGATGACGGCTGAGCAATGTGTTGATGTGTGAATATAGCAAAATGTCATTAGGAGTCATTTTATTAATACTCTTATTTCTTTTCTTTTGTCTCTATTTCTGTCTTTTTATCTCTGTGTCACTCTCTGTCCTTCTGTTTCTACGTATTTCTATCCCTGTGTTCTCTGTCTCTGTCTCTTCCTCCCTCCCTCCCTCTTCCCTCTCTCCATCCTCCTCCTTCTTCCCCTCCCTCCCTATCAGAACAGTATTATTTGGTTTTCCCTTAGGGCTCTGAAGTATCTAGACTTAGGTTCTTGCTCACCCAAGCAGGGTTGATTATGCATATCATCTCATGGAGTGGGCCTTAAATCAAATCAAGTATTGGTTGGTTACTCCCACAAGACTTCTTGCTAGCATTGCCCTAGCATATCTTGAAGGCACTATACCATTGTAGATTAAGGGTTTGTGGCTGATTTGATGTTTATGTTTCTCTTTCGGTAGCTTGCAGAGGACTTTCTTATAACAAAGATGCTAAAAGTTAGGGAGTTCAGGCTCTATGTAGGTACCAGCTCAACGTCTCTATATTCAATCAGTGACTTGTATAGATATTGTCTTCAGCAATGGGGACTTGTCAGTTTGTGGAGAATAACCTATAGTCTCAGCAACAACTTCCATTGTTTGGTGATTCCTGTGGGGATTCTTCAGTCAACGACTCAATTAGATGTAATCCAATGTTGGTACTGGAATCTTCATTTGGTGATACGAGATGGCCAGTTGTGACTCTGTCTCCCACATTATTTGGTTATTTCATTTAAATTGCCTTTCTATAGTATATATTTTAGGAAGTTTCTACTATATTAGGTTTCCCTTCTACACTTCAAATGCTTCTTATGTTTAGCTGTCTCTTCCCTTAATCCCTCCTGCAACCCATTCTCCCATTGCCTCTTACTTTATATAGGTAAAAAACAAAATACTTTCTTTTAATCAGTGCTATTCTGAAAAGTCTCATGAATAGATTTATAATAAGATTTCATTTAGGGACTGATTTTTGTAAGGAAGCATTATAAAAATATGTCATATTTTAAACACTGACAAAATAAAATCTGAAAAGTGGGCACAGTGGAAGAACACATTTTTAAATTTATTTTTTTATTACTTTTATTTCTTAAAGTCCTGTCATATTACCCTCCAGGTACACCCTCTGACAGTTCCTCATTCCATTTCTCCTTGCACCTATCTCTAAAAGGATGTTCCCCACATTGGCCAGGCCGCCACACTCCCTGGGGCAGCAGCAAGTCTCTTGGTACATTTTCTCTTTGAGGCTAGGCCAGGCAGTCCTTCCCTGTGCATGTGCCAGGGGCCTTGTACCAGTTAGTTTATGCTGCCTGGTTGGTGGCTCAGCATCTGAGAAATATCAGCAGTCCAGGTGAGTTGAGACTAGAACATATTCTTAGACTGTCCAGTGCTCTAGATTGAATTAATTCTAGCGTTGAAAATTATCAGATTGTCATAAAGCAATAGATATCTACTTATCATCTACCCTTAACCAAGAAGGTATCTGCAATCGATATCTACTCACAAAGGAAAAATTGGATTTCTACAGTAGAGTCTCATTGGGTAAGTTGACCACATTTAATCCTATTTCCAGCAATGGATGACCAACACAAAACACACTTTGGCATTTTTCTAGAACTTTTGTCTCATAGTGCTCTTTGGGCACTTTTTGTCTTACTTGTTTTCCATATTAGAGTTTCTAATTTTTTTTTATTTTATGGTATGTATGTGTGTTGTGGTTGTTTTTCCTTTTTTGTTAGACTGTTTTGTTTACTAAAGAATGAAAGGTTGTGGAGTTGGGTGGATGAGAAACAGGTAAGAGGAGATGGGAGAAAGGAAAGTGTGAATAAAATGTATGATTTTTTTAATAAATACATTAAATAATTCAATGGTAAATAAATCACATATATGATAAATAGTAAATATATTAAATATGGTAAATAAAGTTATATAATAATTAAATTAATTTGGGAAAGAATTTAGCTCTCTTAAAATATTGGAGGCTAGATTCTCTCTACCATAGTCAAGAACATGTTAATACAAAGCACACACATTTACTCTGACAAAACAGAATTTTAGTTTTCAGGGTGAATGAACAGTCAAGCCTCTTAAAATCTCTAATGGAAAATAGTACAAAATTTTTGACATATTTAAAAGAAAAGCAAACTTGTTTTATGTACTTCTTATATTCTTCATTTTTTTACTTAATTTGTAGTAAAAACAAATTTCTACATACTTTTATTCTTTGACCATTTCATAGATATACTGAGTATGGGGCATTTTAACTCTACATTATTCTCTGCCCTCCTCTCTCCTTCTGCAACCTTACTTACTCCTACAATCCCCATCTTAATTTGATGGGTTTTTTTGACTTATCAATTTTAATTAAGGGCACTTGAATGAATGTAAGTGGGATGTTAGTTCCTGGAACATGGGCAACTTACTGGTCAGCGGAAATACAGCTAAAAATTGCCCTACTTAGGCCCACAGTGAGGAGTGGACACCCCCCACGCATGATAAAATGGTAGTAGACACAGTAAAGTTTAGTTCTAGTGCAGCAAGCCACAGCTGCAGTGAGTTCATGAGTACAGTGGGCATACTATGTCCAAGATCCCATTTCATAGTGCTCTTCCTAACTTCTGGTTGTTACTCTTTATTACCCTTTTCCATGAAATTTTGTGAGCTTTGAATGGGTGTGATATACAGTCCATTTAAGGATGAGCATTCCTCTGTCACGAACTGCCCATATTTTGATCAGCTGTGAGTCTACTGGTTAATGTGAAAAAAGGAGAAGGAAGAGGAGGAGCAGGAGGAGCTTCTTTGACCAAAGCTGAAAGCAGCACTAACCTATAAAGATAACAATACATATTTAGAAAAAAGTTGTCTTCATGTCCATTTAACAAAATGGCAGAAAAAGGGTTCTTTGCTTGGGCTTGTGACCTCCTTATCCATGGATTTGCAACTAAATTTATAATTCAAATTCCTTCCTTTATTGTATTTAGATTGTATAACTTCTGTATCAAATTTATTGAGTTTTCATTATGAAGTTGATGCTGATTTTGTTTCAAATGTTCATTCTGCATTTGTTGAAATGATTGCATTTTTTCGTTCTGTTCAACTTGTGTGCCACACTGCTGATTTGCCAATGTTGTTCTGTTCTTGTATCCTAGCAACAAATCCAACTTAATTATGATGAATGATTCATGCAATCTATGGTTGAACTCCATTTACTAGTACATTGTTGAGGATTTCACTTCTAGGTTAGTTGGGGATATTAGCCTGTAATTTGCTCTTCTTATACTTTTCTTACCTGTTTTAGTATCGTCTCAACATTTGGCTCTTAAAATGAGTTTTTCAGTCTTCCTTCTTCAGAATTTGGAGGAGTGTAAGAGTACAAGCTCTTTAAATATATGCATGATTCATCAGTGAAGCCATCAGAATCTGGACACTTGTCTAATGAGAGGGTCATAAACCTTGATTTGTTCCTTTTATTTGTCTTTAGATTTGCTAAAGTTTTGTACTTTACATGTTTCTAGGACTCTGTGCATTTCTTTGAAATTACTCAGTTTAATATCACGTACTTTTTATGATGCATTATATTTTATGGTATAGTCTTAAGTGCCTGCTTTTTTATTAGTTTATTTTTTCTAGGTTAATCAACGCAAGAGTTGTCAATATTATTTATATTTTTAAAATAAAATCTTAATTTCACTTATGTTTTTCTTTTTTTGGGGTGAGGAAAAATAAAGTGTTTATTTATCTTACATTTTCACATAGCTGTTCATCACCAGAGAAAGTCAGGACTGGAATTCACACAGGGCAGGAACCTGATTGATGTGGAGATCCTGGAGGGATGCTACTTACTGGATTGTTTCCTCTGACTTGCTCAACTTGCCTTCTTATAGAACCCAAGACTACCATCCCAGGCATGGCACCACTCACAATGGGTCTTCCCACCCTGGATCACTAATGAGAAAATGCCTTATAGCTGGAGGTATTTCCTCAAGGGAAGTTCCTTTCTCTATGATAACTCCAGCTTGTGTCAAGTTGACACACAAAACAAGCCAGTATAGAGTCTATACAGGTAATGCAGGACAGAGAAAGTGATGCACCTTGGAAATCCAAGATGAAGACAGGGAAGCAGGAGCACACTGTTCCCAGAACCAGCTGTCATCTATGTGAGAAAACTCTTAGATTGTCCCCCTGCTTCATACTCTTCCATTCTGTCTGCCCTGGTCATTGAGAGTCCAGGACAACTCTATCACTTGCTGAAGGCTTATTCAAAGTAACTTAGAGTATTGAATCAGAGGTCATAGAAGAGCATTTCTTACTGGCTTGTTCCCTATGCCTTTCTCAGATTACTTTTTATATCTCCAAGAACCATCTGCCAAAATGGGCAGAGCTGTTTCATGTCAATCATTAATTAAGAAAATGCCCACAGTCTTTCCTGCAGGCTATCTGAGGAGATATTTTCTCAAAGTTCCTTGTCTCAGATGAACATAGCTTGTGCCAAATTGTCAAAAACTACCCAACCCAGAATTTCATTTGTTCTGTTTGTTGTTATAGCAAACTCTCTGATACATTCCTTCTCACCCAAGCCTGCTAGACAGTATTGCTTGATATTGCTTTCTGTTCTATTAGTATTCTACAGTAGGTGTTGTCCTGGTAGTGACATCTAATTGAACATTTGAATTTGGATAGTGTGACTAAGGAACACAAGTTTTAATTTTAATTAGTTAAATCTCAAATTTGGGCAATAGAATCTCAGACTTGTAGAATCTGTCCATTATGAGTGAGAATGGCAGTGATTTTGTTAGCTGCCTATTCTTTTGCATGCTTTGGAGGCAGACTACCTTGAAATGTTCTTTTTTGCTGTTGTTGTTATTGTTGTTGCTGTTGTTCTCCTACCTTACTTTATGTCCCCAGTAACTTACTTACAAAGAAAAAGCTTTGCATTTTGTATTCAGAGTTGACTTTGAGATTGTAGCCATGGGTTCTGTAACTGTAAAGCACTTGAGAGCATAGGAAAGCAGGGGCTGACTCTTCTCATTGAGTTATTGAGCTGACTCATAGACAGAGTTTCTCACTCAGCATAAAATTTAACGCAAGCCTGGGCATAGTAGTACATGCTGTTAATCCCCGTAGGTTGGCCTTAAACTCAGATCTACCTGCCTCTGCCTCCCTAGTGCTGGGATTAAAGGTACTTGTCATCATGACCAGATTATTTTGCTTTCTTATTGACTTCCAAAAATCTTTCTATTTATCTATTTATTAATAATAATTATTATTTGTATGAGGGGTGGATTTTATATATGCCACAGCAGGCTAACGGAGGTCAGAAGAAATCTTTTTGGAGTTTGTTTTCTCCTGCACCTTTATGTGGGCTCTGGGAATCAAAGCCTTTAATCTGCTAAGTAATATTAAAGACATCCTCAAATTTAAAATTATATAATACTTATTTACTTTTAATTTCATGTATGTGGATGTTTTTGCCTGCATGTATGTAAGTCCCATGAGTGGAATGTCACTTGGGCCAGAAGAGGACATATGATTCCCCGGATCTGGAGTTAAGGGTTGGTATGAGCTGCTGTGACCTTGTAGGTGCTAAACTGAACTGAACCCAGGTCCCCTGGAAGAGCAGCATGTACTCATAACCATTCAGCCATTCCTTTGCTACCCCCAATACTTTTTTAAATTACTTTTATATTTTTAACACTTCAGTCATTGCCCCCTTCCAGTCTCTTATCCTATAGTTCCTTATCCCATTCCTTCTTGCCCCCGACTCTAAAAGGATGTTGCCTCTACCAGGCCTCCCTACTCCATGAGGCCTCAAGTCTTTCCAGGGTTAGCTTCATCTTCTTCCATGGAGGCCATGCCAGGCAGTCATTTACTATATATGTATCAGGGGCCCAGGACTACCTCCTGTATGCTGCCTGATTGATGGCTCAATGTCTGAGAAATCTTAGGAGTCTGAGTATGTTGAGACTGGTCACTTACAAAAGAATACATCACCAAAACTTCTATTTCAAGATTAACTAAACATTGTACCCTTTGACAAGTGCGCTCACCTTACTCACCCCTGTCCCATAGTCCTCCTCTCCGATAATTTCTCACTCATTACTTATGTTTAAAAGATCAAGTTTATCTGGAGCCCACGCACGAAGACAGAATGCCCATAGAGGTCAAGAAGTTAGAATTGGGTGATTATACGTGAAGGAGTAAAACAGGCCTCAAGGTAAAAGTTAGAGATGCATATATGTACTATGAAAATGAATGGGTAAATAGTGGGGTGAAAAAATACTTAGGAATTAAGATAATAAGGGAGAGGAAAGGATGGCAGGAAGCCTTAAAAATTAATGTGAACAAAAATGGCTTATAGTAAACTACTGTTTCGTAAATCCATTTAAAATATATTTTTTAAAGTTAAAAGGATATACTCTGCCTGGGTATATTATGCTTTTCCCAAAAGCCTTATATTACTAAACAAAAAGTCCAATACCAGGTATAGAAAATCTCTCCATGAGTTGTCAATCAGGATACATATATATATATATATATATATATATATATAATGTATAAATGAGTAATGAATGGGTCAAATCTGTTATATTTCTGCCTTAAATACTACTTTAAAAAAGAAAAATTGTTATTTTTTAAGTGGTGTATATGGTAAGGTGCCTATACTCTACTAAATTACCCCTAATATAGCAATACTGATGGATTTGGAAGGTATTTAATAGTGAAATATGCTAAGCACAGGAATATATACTATATGGCCTTATTTACTTATTATTTAAAATTTTCATACTTTTATACATTAAATTTTGGTAACTTTTTGCCTCCTTATCTGTTGCATGTATCTTTTGCTACCCCATCTAAGCTCTGAGAATGGACTCCATTACCAGCCTCCACCCAGAGATTATTGGATCATTGAATGAAAATACAGACACAAAGTTGTTCAATTTAAACTTTCCTTTTTGGCACAATTGCTAGGCACTATTAAACTCCTGCGGCTAATGTGCCCTCCTCAATACTCTTAGCTCAGCACCCTAAATCTGCACTCAACTTCAGTTGCTCTGCCACCATCCATCTTCTCAACATCCCCAACTGCCCACCTGTAGGAGTGGCCAGGCTGTTCCACCCGAGATCTCACATGGCTGCTTGGCTTTTCTTTTTCCAAAGCTTGATGATGTCTACATTCTTTTCCCTCCTTTGTCTGCCCCTTTGTCTGCAGGGACCCAGAAGCCCTGTCTATTCCTTCCACCCAACAAGTGTTCCATGGCTTCTTTACTGACAGATCAAGAATCCACTAGGGAACAAGACCTTAGCATCAGAACCAATCCTATACCTCACATTTTTTGTTCAATAAAATAACTACTTTTATCCCAGACATAAATTGAACAAAACCATAATTATGTAAATTAGAATGTATGACATAAAACTGATATCCAGTCAATCATATTTGTCAATTAGATCAATACTCTCCTATCATTTCTAACTTAAAGAATTATGATTCTATCCCTGAATTATGTTTAGATATTAGCCTGTAATGCCATCTGAAAACCATGTCTTTCATTTTATAACTTCTCTATCCATGTTTAAAAGACATGATTTTGATTATGAAACTATAATGATGCTACAACCCCATCAGAAATCTGCAAAAGACTTAAACATTACTTGGGTATATAGGAAGCACCAAACACAACTTCTCAAACAATTGTAGAGACAGCTGACTACCTGAAGAACTCCCTAATTTCTTAAAATTTTGGAGAATCAGTCTTCAGCCTTCTGGTACAGAATTATCTGACAAACCTTTGTAAAGCAAAATTATGAAGGACTGCTTACCCACCCTGTCTTGGCAGTGCTATTAGGTGACTATTCTACAAAGTGTGTCCTTTTCCTAGAAAGTAGTTTTGTCTGTAGATGAATTGAAGCAATTCTTGTCCAGTGGCTATCTTACCACAACTGGAGCAACTCCACTGATGCTCAGTTTCTTCTTTGAACCTAGAAGGGGCTGCTGTTGCAAGCTGACACGATTCTAGATAAATGATCTAATTATAAAATGAAATGATTACATGTCAGATTCTACAGACCTCTGATGTTTTTGAAGACTATTTTTATGATATATCTGAACTGTTAAACCTTGACTACTCCTAGCTATTTCTAACTGAATAAAAATGACAATCGCATAGAAATCGCATTCTTATAATTAAACCAAAATCTAACATAACCATGAGTTTGCTATCTGGCCCTTAACTTGTGTTGCTTAATCATCTAAAAACAGTTTGTAAAATACAAACAAACAAACTAACTAACTAAAAACAGTTTGTAATAGCAGTTATTAGAAGGACTTGGTCTAAGCTTTGTATTCTTAAATGAGTTGCATAGGCACAATGCCTATCTAAGAGTAACAATATTAATCTCATATTTTGTATCAATATAAGAAATCCACACCAATAAAAACATTAAATCTGTATCAAAACAAATTCTGTACCAATGTAAGAAATTATAACTTTAATTTTATATCAATTATGAAACTTTCTACCAATTAAGATTATGGCTACACAAGGATAAAATTTAGCAATCTATCTCACCTATTTTCTCCCTGTTCAAAATTATGACCATTCCCAAATTATCCCTTAAAATGACAACGATTCTATAATTTTTTAAATATCCATTAACAGATACCCAAACCCACTGTGTTAGACTGATGACTCTCTTTAACTTCTACCTGCTGAATGGGGCAATGAAAATTTCTTTAAAGGGGTGTTTAGGGGTAGGAAAATTTAAAAAATTGGTTATACTTAAGAAAGCTAACTTTAGCATTTGTTATCCAGTTTCTATATGTTTAAAAGGCTTAGGGATTGACTTAAGTTCTGACCAGATCTATCTGAAAGTTGGAGTGAAACAAGATGACATAGAATCTGTGATTATACTCAAAGCTCTTTTGGGCAGCAACCAGAAGCAGGGGTCCAAGCAGGTCAGTTCAGCATCTCTGAGGATGAATCTTTGTAAAGCTGTACATTCTGTAATATATGAATCTCACAACTAAAATTTTAGTACCATTAAGATATCCATGTGGATTACACAGGGTGCACAGATCAGTTAAGGATAAAATTCTGCTCCTTGTTTGAGCATATAAAAGACAGTTGTCTTTTTTATGGTTAATCTTATTAATAACCAATTGTAATGAGCCTTCATTCATGCCAAGTAAAGGATGGCATGAAGAATCTTTACCTGTCCTGTTTGATTCTCTCTAATTGTTCTAGTTCTTCAGGGGCTTTCTATTGTTTTTGTTGTTATTGAAGACCAGACTTAGTCCATTGTGATCTGATAGGATGCATGGAATTATTTCAAGCTTCTTGTTCTGTTGAGATCGGCTTTATGACCAATTATATGGTCAGTTTTGGAAAAGGTAACATGTGGTACTGAGAAGAAGGTATATTCTTTTGTTTAAGGATGAAATGTTCTATAGACATCTGCTAAATCCATTTTGTTCATAACTTCTGTCAGTTTCTCTGTGTCTGTTTAGTTTCCGTTTCCATTATCTGTTCATTGATGAGAGTGGGGTGTTGAAGTCTCCAACTATTATTGTGTGAAGTGCAATGTGTGCTTTGCGCTTTAAAAAGGTTTATTTCATGAATGTAGGTGCCCTTTCATTTGGAGCATAAATATTCAGGATTGAGAGTTCATCTTGGTGGGTTTTTCCTTTGATGAATATAACCTGTCCTTCCTTATCTTTTCTGATAAATTTTGGTTGAAAGTTGATTTTATTCACTATTAGAATGGCTACTCCAGCTTGTTTCTTGGGACCATTCACTTGGAAAATTGTTTTCCAAACTTTTACTCTGAGGCAATATATGTCTTTGTCACTGAAGTGTGTTTCCTTTATGCAGCAAAATGCTGGGTTCTCTTAACATTTTCAGCCTGTTACTCTGTCTTTTTATTGGGGGATTGAGTCCATAGAGGTTGAGAGACGTTAGGGACCAGTGATTGTTATTTCCTGTTATTTTTGTTGTTAGAGGTGCAATTATGTTGGTGGGACTATCTTATTTTGGGTTACTTGAAGTTAGATTACTTTCTGGCTTCTTCCAGGGTGTAGTTTCCCTCCTCGTGTTGGAGTTTTCAATCTATTATTCACTGTAGGCTGGCTTTGTGGAAAGGCATTTTGTATACTTGGTTTTGTCATAGAATATCTTGGTTTCTCCATCTATGTTAATTGAGAGTTTTGCTGGATATAGTAGCCTGGGATGGCATTTGTGGTCTCTTAGGGTCTGGATGACATCAGATCATGATCATCTGGCTTTCATAATCTCTGGTAAGATGTCTGGTGTAATGCTTATAGGTCTGCCTTTATATGTCACTTGACGTTTTTCTTTTACTGCTTTTAATATTCTTGGTTTTGTGCATTCTGTGTTTCGACTATTATATGATAAGAGTAATTTCTTTACTGGTGTAATCTAGTTAGAGTTCTGTAGGCTTTCTGTATGTTTATGGGCATCTCTTTCTTTAGGTTAGGGAAGTTTACTTCTATAATTTTGCTGAGGATATTTAATGACCCTATATTTGGGAATATTTGCTCTCTTCTATACCTTTTATACTTAGATTTGATCTTCTCATTGTGTCAGTAGATTGTATCCACAGACCCCATGAAGCTCAAGAAGATGAACAACCAAAGTGCAAATACTTCAGTCCTTCCTAGAAGGGGGAAAATATTCATAGGAGAAGATACTGAAACAATGTTTGGAACAGAGACTGAAGGAATGGTCATTCAGAGAATGCTCTACCTGGGGATCCAACCCATTTACATACAATCACCAAACCCAGGCACAATTTGGGGTGCCAATAGGTGCATTCTGACAGGAGCCTTATATATCTGTCTCCTGACAGGTTCTGCCAGAGAATTACAAATACAGAGGCAGATGCTCACAGCCAATGATTGAACTGAGGATGGGATCCCCAATGGAGGAGTTAAAGAAAGGATTGAAGGAGCTGAAAGGGTTTGCAACCCCATAAGATCAACAATAGCAACCAATCAGAGCTCCCAGAGACTAAACTACTACCCAAAGAAAACATATGGACAGACCCATGGCTCCAGCTGCATATGTAGCAGAGAATAGCCTTGTTGGGCACCAATGGGAGAAGAAGCCCTTGGTCCTGCCAAGGCTGGACCCTCCAGTGTAGGGGAATGTTAGGGCAGTGAGGTGGAAAGGGGTGGGTGGTTGGGTAGGGGAATACCCTCATAAAAAGAAGCGGGTTGGTGATGGGTAGGTTTATGGACTGGAAACCAGAAAAGAGGATAACATTTGAAATATAAATAAATAAAAAAAGAATTGGTCAATTTGCATTCTTCTATATGCTGAAATCTAGTTGAACCAATACCATTTGTTGAAAATGCTGTCTTTCTTCCATTGGATGGTTTTAGCTCCTTTGTCAAAAATAAAGTGACCATAAGTATGTGGGTTCATTTCTCAGTCTTCAGTTCTATTTTATTGATCTACCTGCCTGTCTCTGTACCAATACCATGGAGTTTTTAATCATGATTGCTCTGTAATACAGCTTGAGGTCAGGGATGGTGATTTCCCCAGGAGATCTTTTATTGTTGAAAATAGTTTTTTTTTCATATTCTGGTTTATTTGTTATTCTAAATAAATTTGCAAATTGTTCTTTCCAACTCTATGAAGAATTGAGTTGGAATTTTGATCAGGATTGCAATGAATCTTTAGATTGCTTTTGGCAAGATGACCCTTTTTACTATGTTAATCCTGCCAATCCATGAGCATGGTAGATCCTTCTATTATTTGAGATCATCTTCACTTTCTTTCTTCAGAGAATTGAAGTTCTTGTCATATAGTTCTTTCACCTACCTCATTAGAGTTATACCAAGGTATTTAATATTATTTGTGACTATTATGAAGGGTGTCATTTCCCTAATTTCTTCTGCAGCCTGTTTAATCCTTTGAGTACAGGAAGTCTACTGATTTATTTGAGTACATTTTCTATCCAGTTACTTTGCTGAAGTTTATCAGGCTTCGGTGTATTGTGATGAAACTTTTGGGGTCACTTAAGTATACTATCATATCATCTGAAAATAGTAATATTTTGACTTCTTTCCTACCAATTTGTATCATTTGACCTCCTTTTGTTGTTTGATTGCTCTGGCTAGAACTTCGAGTACTATATTGAATTAGTAGGAAGACACTGGACAGCTTTGTCTAGTTCCTGATTTTAGTGGGATTGTTTCAAGTTTCTCTCCATTTAGTTTGATATTGGTTACTGATTTAATACATATTGATTTTGCTATGTTTAGGTATGGGCTTAGAATTCCAGATATTTCAAGTCTTTTATCATGAAAGGTGTTGAATTTTGTTAAATGGTTTCTCAACATCTAATAAGATGATCATGTGGTTTTTTTCTTTGAGATTGTTTATATAGTGGATTACATTGATGGATTTTCAGATATTAAACCATTCCTCCATCCCTGGGATGAAGCCTACTTGATCATGATGGATGATCGTTCTGATGCATTCTTGGATTCAGTTTGCTAGAATTTTATTGAGTATTTTTTCATTAATATTCACCAGATTAGTTGGTCTGAATTTCTCTTTCATTGTAGGGTTTTGTTCTAGTTTAGGTATAAGCATAACTCTGGCTCCAAATAATGAATTGGGTAGTGCTTCTTCTGTTTCTATTTTTTGAAATAGTTTGCAGAGCATTTATATTAAGTCTTCCTTGAAGGTCTGATAGAATTCTACACTAAACCCTTTTGGTGCTGGGCTTTTTATGGTTGGGAGACTTTTAATGACTGCTTCTATTTCTTTAGGAATTATGGGACTGTTTATATGTTTTATCTGATTCTGATTTAACTTTGGTACCTGGTATCTGCCTAGAACATTGTCCATTTCCTCCAGATTTTAGTTTTGTTGAGCATAGGCTTCTGTAGTAGGGGTGAAATTCCTCAGTTTGTTTTATGTCTTCCCTTTCATTTCCGAGTTTGTTCATTTGGATCATGTCTCTCTGCCTTCTGCTTAGTCTGGTTAAGGGTTTATCTATCTTGTTGTTTTTCTCAGAGAACCAGTTCTTGATTCTTTATGTAGTTGTTTTGTTTCTACTTGGTTGATTTTTGCTCTCAGTTTGATTACTTCTTGCCATCTACTGCTCTTGAGTGCATTTGCTTCTTTTTGTTCTAGAGATTTTAGGTGTGCTGTCAAGCTGGTGACATATGCTCTTTCCTGTTTCTTTCTGCAGGCACTCAGAGCTATGAGTTTTCCTCTTAGCACAGCTTTCATTGTGTCCCATAAGTTTGGGTATGTTGTACCTTCATTTTCATTAAATTCTAAAACGTCTTTAAATTCTCTCTTTATTTCTTCCTTGACCAAGTTATCATTGAGTAGAGCATTGTTCAGCTTCCATGTGCATGTGAGCTTTCTGTTGTTTTTCTTTTTTTTGTTATTTGAAGACCAGCCTTAGTCCATTGTGATCTGATAGGATGCATGGGATTATTTCAATTTCCTTGTATCTGTTGAATCCTGTTTTGTTACTGATAATATAGTCAATTTGGAGAATGTACCATGAGCTTCTGAAAAGGTATATTCTTTTTTGTTTAGGATGGAATGTTTTATAGATGTCTGTTAAATCCGTTTGGTTCATAACTTCTGTTAGTTTCAATGTGTCTCTGTTTTGTTTCTGTTTCCATGATCTCTCCATTGCTGACAATGGGTTATTGAAGTCTCTATTATTGTGTGTGGTGCAACGTATCCTTTGAGCTTTATTAAGATTTCTTTTATGAATGTGGGTTCCCATTCATTTGGATCATTGATATTTAGATCTTTCCTTTGATGAGTATGAAATGTCCTTCCTTTTTTTTTTTTTTTGATAACTTTTTGTTGAAAATCTTTTTTTTTCGATTTTAGAATGTTTACTCCAGCATTTTTCTTGGGACCATTTGCTTGGAAAATTTTTTCCAGACTTTTATTCTGAGGGAATATCTGTCTTTGGCACTGTGGTGCATTCCTATTTGCAGCAAAATATTGGGTCCTGTTTACCTATCCAACTTGTCAATCTCTGTCTCTTTATTGGGGAATTAGGTCAATTGATGTTAAGATATATTAAAGATTAGTGATGGTTGTTTGCTGTTATTTTTGTTGTTAGAGGTGGAATTAGATTTGTATGGCTAATTTCTTTTGGGGTTGTTGAAAGATTTATTTCTCTTTTTTTTAATCTTTATTAACTTGAGTATTTCTTATTTACGTTTCGATTGTTATTCCCCTTCCCAGTCTCTGGGCCAACATCCCCCTAACCCCTCCCCCTCTCCTTATATATGGGCTTCCCCTCCACATCCTCCCCCATTACCACCCTCCCCCCCAACAATCACCTTCACTGGGGGTTCAGTCTTGGCAGGACCAAGGGCTTCCCCTTCCACTGGTGCTCTTCCTAGGCTATTCATTACTACCTATGAGGCTGGAGCCAGGGTCAGTCCATGTATATATAGTCTTTAGGTAGGGCCTTAGTCCCTGGAAGCTCTGGTTGGTTGGCATTGTTGTTCTTATGGGGTCTCAAGCCCCTTCAAGCTCTTCCAGTCCTTTCTCTGATTCCTTCAATGGGGGTTCCGTTCTCAGTTCAGTGGTTTGCTGCTGGCATTCACTTATGTATCTGCTGTATTCTGGCTTTGTCTCTCAGGAGAGATCTACATCCGGTTCCTGTCAGCCTGCACTTCTTTGCTTCATTCATCTTGGGTGACTGTATATGTATGGGCCACATGTGGGGCAGGCTCTGGATGGGTGTTCCTTCTGCCTCTGTTCTAAACTTTGACTCCCTATTCCCTGCCAAGGGTATTCATGTTCCCCTTTTAAAGAAGGAGTGAAGCATTCAAAAGCAGTCATGGCCTCCAGGTTCCTGCCCTGTTTGTGTTACTGGCCTGACTTCCCTGGATAGACTAAATGCTATAACATGAAATAAACTCTTTCTTCCCAAGTTGATTTTGATCATGACATTTCATCACCAAACTAGAAATCATAACTAAGGCAACAAGTAATTACAAAGTTACTCTTGCACACTGCTCCCCCTTTTCAATCCAAACTTTCCAAGACCAGAATAGCATCTACTATTTTTTAAAAGAATTATTTATTATTCTTTCCTATATCACAATCCAACCATAGTTTCTCCTCCCTCCTCTCCTCCTAGTAGTGTGTTGTCCTGACATACCCTCATCCTGCCCTCCCTTCACAAAAGGGCAGGCCTCCCATGGATATTAACCAAATATGGCATGCCAAGTGGCAGTAAGACTAGACACCTCCCCTCATATATTTAGGCTAAAGAAGACACCCTAGTAGGAGGAAATTTTCTGCTTTTTTGGCTCTTAGTAAAGCCTTTCAGTTACGAGAGTGTTAGTAAAGAGTTAACTTTGCTAATTCTTCCAGTAGGTGGACTTACAATTTCAACGATTATTCTCAGAAAAGAGCAACTGCTTTTTTTTTTTTTTTTTTTATTAACTTGAGTATTTCTTATATACATTTGAATGTTATTCCCTTTCCGGTTTCGGGCAAACATCCCCTCCCCCTCCCTTCCTTATGGGTGTTCCCCTCCCACCCCCCCCCATTGCTGCCCTCTCCCCAACAGTCTAGTTCACTGGGGTTCAGTCTTAGCAGGATCCAGGGCTTCCCCTTCCACTGGTGCTCTTACTAGGATATTCATTGCAACCTACGAGGTCAGAGTCCAGGGTCAGTCCATGTATAGTCTTTGGGTAGTGGCTTAGTCCCTGGAAACTCTGGTTTGTTGGCATTGCTGTACATATGGGGTCTCGAGCTCCTTCAAGCTCTTCCAGTTCTTTCTCTGATTGTTCAACAGGGGTCCTGTTCTCAGTTCAGTGGTTTCCTGCTGGCATACGCCTCTGTATTTGCTGTATTCTGGCTGTGTCTCTCATGAGCGATCTGCATTCACATTTTGATCATCCGTCTTGAGTTTCATTTGTTCTAGGCATCTAGGGTAATTCAAGCATTTTGGGCTAATAGCCACTTATCAATGAGTACATACCATGTATGTCTTTCTGTGATTAGGTTAGCTCACTCAGGATGATATTTTCCAGTTCCAACCATTTGCCTATTTAATTTCACACAAAGTCATTGTTTTTGATAGCTGAGTAATATTCCATTGTGTAGATGTACCACATTTCTGTATCCATTCCTCTGTTGAAGGGCATCTGGGTTCTTTCCAGCTTCTGGCTATTATAAATAAGGCTACGATGAACATAGTGGAGCATGTCTTTTTATATGTTGGGGCATCTTTTGGGTATATGCCCAGGAGAGGTATAGCTGGATCCTCAGGCAGTTCAATGTCCAATTTTCTGAGGAACCTCCAGACTGATTTCCAGAATGGTTGCAGCAGTCTGCAACCCACCAACAATGGAGGAGTGTTCCCTTTCTCACATCCTCGCCAGCATTTGCTGTCACCTGAGTTTTTTGATCTTAGCCATTCTCACTGGTGAGGTGAAATCTCAGGGTTGTTTTGATTTGCATTTCCCTTATGACTAACGATGTTGAACATTTCTTTAGGTGTTTCTCAGCCATTCGGCATTCCTCAGCTGTGAATTCTCTGTTTAGCTCTGAACCCCATTTTTTAATAGGGTTATTTGTCTCCCTGCTGTCTAACTTCTTCAGTTCTTTGTATATTTTGGATATAAGCCCTCTATCTGTTGTAGGATTGGTAAAGATCTTTTCCCAATCTGTTGGTTGCCGTTTTGTCCTAACCACAGTGTCCTTTGCCTTGCAGAAGCTTTGCAGTTTTATGAGATCCCATTTGTCGATTCTTGATCTTAGAGCATAAGCCATGGGTGTTTTGTTCAGGAAATTTTTTCCAGTGCCCATGTGTTCCAAATGCTTCCCTAGTTTTTCTTCTATTAGTTTGAGTGTATCTGGTTTGATGTGGAGGTCCTTGATCCACTTGGACTTAAGCTTTGTCCAGGGTGATAAG
>NC_046172.1:49291587-49344144 GCF_011064425.1 Rattus rattus
TGTTGAATTTTGTCAAATGCTTTCTCAGCATCTAATGAAATGATCATGTGGTTTTGTTCTTTCAGTTTGTTTATGTAATGGATCGCTGATGGTTTTCCAGATATTAAACCATCCTTGCATGCCTGGGATGAAGCCTACTTTGATCATGGTGGATGATTGTTTTGATGTGCTCTGGATTCTGTTTGCTGAATTTTGTGAAAGAGCAATTTTTTAATTCATTTGGAATGAGAAAAAAAACTAGGATATGAAAACTGTCCTGAACAAAAAAGAACACCTGGAGGAATCACTATCCCTGACCTCAAATAGTATTACAGAGCAATAGTGATAAAAATTGTATGATACTGATACAGAGACAGGCAGGTAGATCATTGGAATATAATTGAAGACCCAGAAATGAACCCACACACCTATGGTCACTTGGTATTTTACAAAGGAGCTAAAACCATTCCATGGAAAAAATATAGCATTTTCAACAAATGGTGTTGCTTCAACAAATCGATCCATTCTTATCACCCTCTATACAAAAAGATTATTTCCAGTGGATCAAGGACCTCCACATCAAACCAGATACACTGAAATTGGTTGAAGAAAAAAAGGAAGAGTCTCATCACATGGGCACTGGAGAAAATTTCCTGAACAAAACACCAATGGCTTATGCCTAAGATCGAATTGACAAATGGGACCTCATAAAACTGCAAAAAAGCTTTAAAGCAAGGACACTCTCATTAGGACAAAACAGCAACCAACAGTTTGGGAAAAGATCTTTACCAATCCTACATCTGACAGAGGGCTAATGTCCAAAATATACAAAGAACTCAAGAAGTTAGACTCCACAGAGGCAAATAACCTTACTAAGAAATGGGGTACAGAGCTCAATAAAACTCTTGCAACCTGAATCTAAGAACACATCAAAACAATTATCCCTCATGATCAAGGAGACTTCATCATTGGGCTGCAGGGATTGTTCAATATATGAAAATCCACCCATGCAATTCACTATATAAACACACACACACACACACACACACACACACACACACACACACACACACTCAAAGATCATCTCAATAGATGCCAAGAAAGCATTTGACAATATTCAACATACCTTCATGGTAAAAGACTTGGAAGTATCAGGAATTCAAGGCCTCTACCTAAACATAGTAAAAGCAATATATAGCAAACCAGTTGCCAGTATTAAACTAAAAGGAGACAAACTTGAAACAATACCATTAAATTAAGGATTAGACAAGGCTGATCTCCTCACTACACCAATATAATACATCCTGCCTTTAACCCACAATAAAAGGAGGTCAAAATGGATACAAATTGAAAGGAATAAAAAATAAATTTACTGATAAGGAAAATTAAGTCCCAAAAAAAATTCCACCAGAGAAATTCTCCAAAGAAACAACTTCAAAAGGCTGGATATTTAACTCAAACAAATAAATAGCCTTCCTCTAAAAACAAACTAAAAATGGTAAAACAACGCCTAAATAGTCAGAAATAATATATAATATATTGCTGTGGATCTAACCAAAGAAGTGAAATATATATATATATATATATATATATATATATGAAAAAAAAAACTTCAAGTGTCTGAAGAAATAAATTGAAGAAGATCTCAGAAGATGGAAAGAATTCCCATGCTCATGGATTTGCTGGATTAATATAGTAAAAATAGCCAGTATTGTCAACAAAAAAAGAACTTCTATGGGAATCACCATTCCTGATCTCAAGCTGTATTACAGAGTAATAATGATAAAAACTGTATGGTATTGGTACAGAAAAAGCAGGTATGTAAATGGAATAGAATTGAAGACCCAGAAATAAACCCACACACCTCTGCTCATTTGATCTTTGACAAAGGAGTTAAAATCATCCAGTGGGAAAAGACAGTATTTTCAACAAATGGTTCAACTGATGGTCACAATGTAGAAGAATGCAAATGGATCCATACTTATCTCCTAAAACTCTCAAGTCTAAGTTGATCAAGGAACTCCACATAAAACCAGACATACTGAAATTAATAGAATAAAATGTGGGGGAAAGCCTCAAACACATAGGCACAAGAGAAAATTTCCTGAACAGAACACCAATGGCTTATGCTCTAAGATCAAGAATAGACAAACAGGACCTCATAAAACTGCAAAGCTTCTGTAAGGCAAAGGACACCGTCATTGGGACTAAACCACAAACAGCAGGTTGGGAGAAGATCTTTACCAATCCTACATCCAAAAGAGGACTAATATCCAATATATACAAAGAGCTCAAGAAGGTAGACTCCGGAGAACCAAATAACCCTGTTTAAAAATCGGGTACAGAGCTAAACAAAGAATTCTCAACTGAGGAATATCAAATGGCTGAGAAGCACCTAAAGAAATGTTCAACATCCTTAGTCATCAGGGAATGTCAGGAATTTGAGAAGAGGTGTGTGTCAACGGGGGATGAGGAACTAGAGATACCTACCAGCAAGTTGCAGATTCGAGGAAAGCATGAGTCTTCCAGGTTCCACAATAGGGATGAGATTAACTGAAATGCCCAACAAAGGGGGTGGTGCTTTAAAGATCATATCCATACTTTAGGAAAGGCCCCCTATTGGGGAATAGGGATACCCACTCATCTCCAAATTTTTATCCAGAAATGCTACTTTCTAAAGAAATACTGAGACAAATCGTGGAGCAGAGACTGAAGGAAAGGCCACCCAGAGACCGCCTCACCTGGGCAGTCCCATATATAGACACCAAATTCAGACACTATTGTGGATGCCAAGAAGTGCATGCTGACAGGAACCTAATATAGCTGTTCCCTGAGAGGCTTTGCCAGAGCCTGACAGGTACAGAGGATGCTGGACTGATCATGGGAACTCAAATGGAGGAGTTAGAGAAAGGACTGCATGACCTGAAATATTTTGCAACCCCACAGATAGAACAACCATATCAACCAACCAGATCCTGTAGAACTCCCAGGGACTAAACTACTAACCAAAGTTTATACATGGAGAGACCCATGGCTCTAGCTACATAAGTAGCAGAGGATGTCCTTGTCAGGCATCAATGGCAGGAGAAGACCTTGGTCCTGTGAAGAGTGGATTCCACAGTGTAGGGGAATGCCAGGGCAGAGAGGCAGGAGGGAATGGGTGGGTGGTTGGGGAGCACTCTCATAGAAGCAGGTGGAGGGATGATGGAATATGAGGTTTCCAGAAGGGAAATCAGGAAAGGGATAACATTTAAAATTTAAATAGATAAAATATCCAATAAATAGAGAAATTTTAATATCAGCTATACCAGTGTATCAAAATTAACTTATTTCTGTATCAATATACAAAATTCTCTACCAAGTTCTTTAGGGGTTTCTCTTTCAATCCTGATTTTTATCTCTTTGGATGGAATTAATAATTTTTCTTATCCTGTATGAACATATACAAAAGCCCCTTTCCCAGCATAACATATTTCCTACTCTTTATTCTTAGGTAAATATATCTTTGAAATAACAGGCTGACATAGTTCATCAGGTACTTTTTATAACCCAATGTTAACAGCCATTGCTTTTTTTTTAATTAGCACTTAAAAATATAAAATCAATAAAGCATTATCTAATCTATCTCTGAGGGTCTTTCATACACCCTTGTATACATTAAGGATTTATTTTAAACTATGATTGGATCTTTCAGTGTCTGCTTTTCCTATATGATTTTATGGAATACCTGTAATATACTTTATATTATAATATATAAAAGTTATTTTATGTCTTTAGAGATATGCTGGAGTATTTTCAGTATTAATTTGTCTAGGTATACACCTAAATAGAACAATGTCTTATTAAAAGAATCAGCCCTTTTAGAACTCAAAGTAGTTGCCCTTTGAAATACTGATTACTTGTCTATAGTATTGTGCACATATTTCAGTTTACCAAATTACTGAACTGTGTAAAATGAAACAAATGCATTTCCCAAATTTTATTTCTTTGAGTATCTTTAGGATTACTTCCTTCAGGCAATGTAGTTAAGTTATACAAAAAACAGGTAGGATAATTCTTTATAATGTCTTTGACTTGTCAAATGATAAGAGAGTTTTCTTTAAAACTTTGCTATTTTTTAATGAAATTCTGAGGTTTCTACCACACTTCCTATCAATATCAGATCAATTTCCTCATTACCTTGTGCTAGAGGGCCTGGTAGACCTGTATAGAATCTGACATGTTTAATATATAATGTATTATTTCTATTTCTAATCATTTGTTAGACAGTTGAATAAAGATTGAGGTCAATTCAGAATAATGCTCACATAGTTCAGCAGTTTCTAGATGTAAAACAGCTCTTTCTACAAATCGAGAGTCAGTTACTTTATTAAGAAATTCTTGAAAATCTAATAACATCATAAGGATTGCATATGATTTTCATTTTTAATTGAATTATAAGGATTTTCAACCACCTTATATGTTCTGATTCATATCTTGCCTTTTCTGATATATTTGCATCAGTGTAAAATAGGGGCTTTCAAAATTGGAGTTCATTTTATTTTGATGAACAAGGACCTACTAGTTTCTTTTTTTTATAACCTGAAGTCACTTTGCTTTCAAGGTGCATTTGTTTTAATTCCTCCTCCCAATTTCCAAAAAAAAAAAATCCCTGCAGCTCTTTTTTACCAGTGTTCTATCTCACGCCTATAATCAGAAAATTCTATATGAGTAAAAAGGTACACAATTCTAGATAATTTATGAAGATTTATTTTTTCTCTTTAGTACCCATTTACTCTGTGTGCTAAAAATATTCATACTAAGATATTGTCTTCCCTCTGCATATGAATTTATTTTGGAGAATCATGACAATGCAAAATAACTAAGGTGCAGGCCATCTTTGGAGCAACACAATCTATACTTTTCTATCAGCAACAACTTCTTTTCAGCTTCACTAGATACTTTTCTTGGACTATTTAAATCTTTGTAAACTTGTGAATTTTAAAATAAATTACATAGCTTTTGAGTTGCCAACCCAATTATAAGATTATGCGAATGATGGGAGCTGATAAGCCAGTTTATTATTGCCCAATAAATTCTGTAAATCATTAAGAGTCCTTAATTGATCTCTCCTAATTTGTACCTTTTATGGTTTAACTTTTGGTAGATGTATTTCATATCCTCGAAAATTTATAGAATCTCCTCTTTGTATTTTTTCAGGTACAATTTGTAAGTCACAATAAGGTAAGGATTTCTTTATTTCATCAAACATTCTTTCAATGTATTTTTTTTTCTGAATGAGTCAATAAAATATCCATATAGTGGTAAATTATGAATTGAATTAATTTTTATGAATTATTCCTACGGCTGTTATAAATAATATTTGCACAATGTAGGACTGTTTAACATTCCTTGTGGTAGGGCACTACAGTCATACTTCTTTTTGGACAAGTTCTATTAAAAGTAGGTACTGAGAAAGCCATCCTTTCCTTATGTTCATGTAGAGGAATTATGAAAAGTTATTTAGATAATCACTATGATAGGCCATTCCTTATGTAACAAGGAAGTTGATGGGATTACAGGTTGTAAAGAATCCCTCAGATGAATTGTCTTATTAATTGTTCTGAGATCTGCCAAAAATCCTCTGTTTGCCCAATTTCTTTTAATGAGAACCAGACAATTCCAAGAACTGCTGGATTTTTCTTCATCTTCCACCCCCAGCTATTTTTGGACTAACTCTTCTAGTACCTGTAATTTTTCTTTTGTCTTAGACCATTGCTCAATCCAAATTTCTTGGTCAGTTAACTACCTTAGAGGTAAGGCTGTTGGTGTTTTAACAGCAATGGTTTCCCAATATAAAGTAGATGTGTCATCCTCTGCTATATCCTGTTTAATTATAGCCTGGATATTCTGTAACTGTCTTTGATAGCATTCTTAGTAAGTTTATTGTTTTAATTAGGAGAATTACCTGTTTTGTGATTTGTCTCTGAAATTGATGAAATGTTAATCTGTGTTTTCCCTTGTTGTAACAGATAGTGATAAAACCCATGTACAGGATTTAGGATTTAGCTCAGTGGTAGAGCGCTTGCCTCAGTTTAAGGCCCTGCCTTCGGTCCCCAGCTCCAAAAAAAAAAAAAAAAAAGAAAAGAAAGAAAACCATGTACAGCCTTAATTTTCCTATTTGCCCTTTAGACCCTAAACATTTAAGCCATGTGGTAATTTATTTTATCTGGGACAACGTCCCACCTCCTTGAATATGAATATCTATCTCTTGAAGTGGCCAGTCTGGAGGACAGTATTTTGGAGAAATAATGGTGACATCTACTCAATTGTAGACCATTCTTTCAATTTCAATATTATTTATAAATACCCTTAGTTATGGCCTCTGATCATCTATAGACATTTAGCAAAATGGGGTTTTTTGTCCCCTTTTTTTTTTTGATTTGTCTATAAACGTTGTTCCAAACTGTTTATTTGTTCTTTTATTTTCTCTTTTCAGAACAGTAGAGTTTAATTGTCTTGTGGAAGAGAATTTCCAATGTTTGGTACTGGGACCTGTGAGAGACACCCCTGGGATATTTTTTGATATGAGGTTACCCCAATTGTATATTATTGCTTTACATCCACTAATTTTACAGACTGTGCTACATCTTTTTCATATTTCAGGAAGCATAGCCTCTCTTTTGGAATTAATTTGGATTTCTTTGCAATTCCTTCCACCAAATAAAGACATTTGATTGTTTGTATCATCTCGAAGCCCTTAGTGGTGGCTTTCCCTACTAAGGCCATATTAGATCAATGAGATCTAATATTATCTGTATTTTTAATCCATTCGTTTATCAACGTTAACCTTGCCCTTAAAGGTCTGATTACTTCTTTGCATTCAGCTTTCCAATTTTCAAAAGCCAATGATTTCAATTAGTGCCTTTCTTGGTAATGAAGCTGATATACTTCTCCCTATAACTGAAGACAATCTTTATAAAAAGTCAATGAATGTTTCTTTAGACCTTGAATAATCTGTGAAAATAGTTTAAGGATTTTTTGGTTTCCTTAACCTTGTCCCAAGCATTTAAGGTTGCCCCATGACATAGTGACATGGTTTCTTCATTATATTTGACTTGTACCTCTACGTTAGCAAAGTAATCCTAACAAATCAGCTGATCCTTACAAATATTGTGGGGGTTTGTGTATGCTTGGCTGGCCCAGGGACTGACACTATTAAGAAATGTGTTTTTGTTGGAGGAAGTGTGTGAACTTGGAGAGAAATTCCTCCTAGCTGCCATTTAAGTTGGACCAAGATGATGAACTCTCATCTCCTCCAGCACCATGCCTGCCTAGACCCTGCCATGGTTCCAGACATGAAGATCGATCGTGGACTGAATGTCAAAATCAGTAAAGCCAGCCCCAATTAAATGTTTTCCTTTATAAGAGTTACCTTGGTCATGGTGTCTCTTCATAACAATGGAAACAAAAGTTGATACAAGGGATTGGGGTATTTCTGTGATAGGCCTGACCATACTGATGTTTGGAGAATGTGATTATTCAGACTATGAATGGAATGTTTATGTGGAGCTTCATAGGCCATCCTTGTAGGAAGATAGAAAACATTGGTGCTGTGTGTGACTTGAACTGTACAGACCTGGCCAAAGTGGTTTCATTGAAAAAGAATTCCAGTATTGGCCTAGAAACTAATTTTGTGGTATTTTTTCATAAGGAAAGTGGCTGCTTTTTGTTCTTCTCTGAAGAGTCTACCTGAGGCTAAGGCAAAGAGGTTTATATTAATTGTGTTGACAAAGGAAGTTTCAAAAACAAAAACAAACAAAAAAACAAAAAACAAAAAACAAAAACAAAAAACCCAAAAAAACCAGCAGAGACATTGTCGACACTGTCCTGTAGTTTAGTCTCAAGAAGAACATTTTAATCAAGCATAACAAGCTTTGAAAGAAAAAGTACAAAGTGTATGGTTCAAATGGTAAAGGAGCGCCAAGAAGTAGAGTGGAGCTGAATCCTATACTCAAAGAGATAAACTAATTAAGAGAGTGGTAACATCAGGCAAAATCCAATCCACCTAAACATATTGTTTATGTGTTTGCAGATGAAGAAGGAATAGTTATATCATCTTAGGCAGCATTATTACCTGGTTATTGTTTATATTTGTACTTTTAATCTGGAGTGAACTATAGTCCAGAAAAGGAAAGCACAATTGTGACCCAGATCATGAAGCTAGAAGACACAGGCTTTTGATCTGGATCTTGAGGAATAGTGGGCATAAAATGCTTTGACCCAGGCATGGTGGTCTACACCTTTAAGCCCAGGAGACAAAAAGTAAAGAGATCTCTGAATTCAAACCCATTCTGGGGCAGACCATGTTTTATGTGAAAAAAATGTTTAAGTCCAGACATGGTGATACATGCCTTTGATCCCAGGTTTCAAGAGACAGAGTCATGCAGCTCTCTAAATTCAAGGTCAATGTACAGAGCAAGTTTCAGGACAGTCAAGCTTAGGCATTCAAGGAGTTGGAAAACAGAAAGGTGGGAATAATGTAAAGGAACAAGGTGACCATGTTCTAGCTCCAGCTAGCTTCATAACGTGGCAGCTTTAACCATGTGGCTCTTGACTATACAGTCAAGAATACAAGGGACTACTTGGACAATTGATTGATGCTGGTCAGCTTGAGATAAGCAATGAGTGATGATTAAGAAGAAACCAGCATCACTTATGTGAAATCTTCTAGGGAGTGTTTTCTGATTGCACAATGAATCTGTGTTTCAGAGATAGCCAAGGCTGTACCTCATGATTCAGCTAGATTTGGTAATTTTTAAGAATCATCCAGGTGGTACTGGTTATGAAGGCATGAAGGGGTCAAAGAGCACAGCTGAAGTTTGACACTGTGTGAGGCCAGGGAAGGCTATTGGGGAAGGTGCAGCTTCAGTTGCAATTGATGGACCAGCACTAAAGGAGTCATGCAAAGAAGTTGAGGCATGGTACCATCATTGGTGCATCCCTGTTGCAATAAACGACTCCAGAAAATTAGGCATGCCAGTATCATGGAAGGATCACAAAAAACAGCAATAGTATAATGGAGTCAACAAGAGACTAGAAAGCTATAGATGGCAGAGATGGAGAAGTGACACAAGCCCTTTGGAGAAGCTCAGAAGACATGTGGATCCCAGACATTACAACAAGAAGCTGTAAAGTTGAAGTTGCCTTGGATACTTCAAAATATTAGAAATGAAGGTGCTGGTTCAACTGGAGGTCAACATGTAGAAGAATGCAAATCGATCCATGCTTATCACCCTGTACAAAGCTTAAGTCCAAGTAGATCAAGGACCTCCACATCAAACCAGATACACTCAAACTAATAGAAGAAAAACTAGGGCAGCATCTCGAACACATGGGCACTGGAAAAAATTTCCTGAACAAAACACCAATGGATTATGCTCTAAGATCAAGAATCGACAAATGGGATCTCATAAAACTGCAAAGCTTCTGTAAGGCAAAGGACACTGTAGTTAGGACAAAACGGCAACCAACAGATTGGGAAAAGATCTTTACCAATCCTACAACAGATAGAGGCCTTATATCCAAAATATACAAAGAACTCAAAAAGTTAGACTGCAGGGAGACAAATAACCCTATTAAAAAATGGGGTTCAGAGCTAAACAAAGAATTCACAGCTGAGGAATGCCGAATGGCTGAGAAACACCTAAAGAAATGTTCAACATCTTTAGTCATCAGGGAAATGCAAATCAAAACAACCCTGAGATTTCACCTCACACCAGTGAGAATGGCTAAGATCAAAAACTCAGGTGACAACAAATGCTGGCGAGGATGCGGAGAAAGAGGAACACTCCTCCATTGTTGGTGGGAATGCAGACTGGTAAAACCATTCTGGAAATCAGTCTGGAGGTTCCTCAGAAAATTGGACATTGAGCTGCCTGAGGATCCAGCTATACCTCTCTTGGGCATATACCCACAAAATGCCCCAACATATAAAAAAGACACGTGCTCCACTATGTTCATCGCAGCCTATTTATAATAGCCAGAAGCTGAAAGAACCCAGATGCCCTTCAACAGAGGAATGGATACAGAAAATGTGGTACATCTACACAATGGAATATTACTGCTATCAAAAACAATGCCTTTATGAAATTCATAGACAAATGGTTGGAACTGGAAAATATCATCCTGAGTGAGGTATCCCAATCACAGAAAAACACACATGGTATGCATTCATTAATAAGTGGCTATTAGCCCAAATGCTTGAATTACCCTAGATGCCTAGAACAAATGAAACTCAAGACGGATGATCAAAAGGTAAATGCTTCACTCCTTCTTTAAAAAAGGGAACAAGAATACCCTTGGCAGGAATAGAGAGCAAAGATTAAAACAGACACAGAAAGGAACACCCATTCAGAGCTTGCCCCCACATGTGGCAAATACATATAGAGCCACCCAATTAGACAAGATGGATGGAAGCAAAGAAGTGCAGACCGACAGACGATGTAGATCTCTCCTGAGAGACACAGCCAGAATACAACAAAGACATAGGCGAATGCCAGCAGCAAACCACTGAACTGAGAATAGGACCCCCGTTGAAGGAATCAGAGAAAGAACTGGAAGAGCTTGAAGGGGCTCGTGACCCCTTATGAACAACAATGCCAAGCAACTAGAGCTTCCAGGGACTAAGCCACTACCCAAAACTATCGTGGACTGACCCTGACTCTGACCTCATAGGGTAGCAATGAATATCCTAGTAAGAGGACCAGTGGAAGGGGAAGCCCTGGGTCCTGCTAAGACTGAACCCCCAGTGAAGTAGACTGTTGGGAGAAGGTCGGCAATGGGGGGAGGGTGGGGATAACTCGCATAAAGTAGGGGAGGGGGAGGGATTAGGGGGATGTTTGCCCGGAAACCGGGAAAGGGAATAACACTGGAAATGTAAATAAGAAATACTCAAGTTAATAAAAAAAATATTAGAAATGTCAGTGTTGAATGAAATATTAATAAATCCCAGTGACAGGCTGCCTGTATCAATGAATGTTCCTGAATGAAAGACATACACACACATACACACACACACACACACACACACACACACACCACACACACACAGCCTTTATATTTTAATATGACTTAAACAGCACAATAGCTGGGCCTTCAGCCAATAATTCTGAGTTACTACTTACTAAATAATTCTGGGCCATGTTCTCTCTGCTCCTTCAAATGGCAGCTATGCTTCTCTGTCCTGCATTTTTTTGAGCATGGTGTCTTTCCTTTCCTCTACACTCTCTAGGCATGGCAGGTGTCCTTCTTCCTGCTCCTGATCCCAAGCCTTGGGAATTTTAAAATTCATGTTTCTCTTTGACCTTCCTAGCTATTGGCTGTTGGCATCTTTATTTACGAAGTAGAATCAACTGGTGGTATTCCAAGAAGCTACATGCAGACTTCTCCTGAAACCAGATTTTTGAGGGACCATAATTAGGATTCCTAATACAAGCAGCTACATTTCAGTACCATGAAATACCTGCCAAGGAAAGCTGCTAATAAAGAGTGGAAATACAAAGAGATAAAATTGTTGTAGTTAATATAGCCAAATGGATTTTGAGATCTGGGTGTAGTCCAGAACTGCAGATACCTGCAGCTGACTGTTCCTATATTCCTGTCTCCAGAGGCACTGTGCAGTTTCCTCTTGGATCAGGGATGTGGGCAGAGGTGGGCAGAAGTGGCAGTTTGTCCTTCAGTCTTAGGATGGTCCACACTTCTGCGTGTTCAGCTCTCTTCCCCATGGGGTTTGGGAGCAGGGAGCTCGACTTTAGCTTATCATACAGATATTTTACTTGCTTGGTTAGAGTTACACCAAGGTATTTTATATTATTTGTGACTTTTGTGAAGGGTGTTGTCTCCCTAATTTTTTCTCAGCCCATTTATCTGTTTTTGTAGAGGAAACCTATTAATTTGTTTCAGTTAGTTTTATATCCAGCCATTTTGTTGAAGATGTTTATCAGGTTTAGGAGTTCTCTGGTAGTATTTTGGGGATCCCTTATGTATACTATCATATCATCTGCAAATAATATTATCTTAACTATTTCCTTTCCAATTTGTATTCCTTTGAAATCTTTTTGTTGTCTAATTGCTCTAGCTAGAATTTTGATTACTACCTTGAATAAATAGGGATAGATTGGGCTGCCATGTCTTGTACCTGATTTTAGTAGGATAGCTTCAAATTTCTCTCCATTTATTTTAATGTTGGTTGTCATTTGCTAAACATTCCTTTTCTTATGTTTATGTATGTACTTTGAATTTCTTATCTTTCAAAGACTTTTACCACAAAGTGGTGTTCTGTTCTGTCAAAGACTTTTTCAGCATCTAATGAAAAGATCATTTTTTCTTTGAATTTTTATATAGTAATTATGTTGATGGATTTCCATATATTGAGTCATCCCTACATCCCTAATAAAGGATGAAGTCTACTTGATCATGGTGAATAGTTGTTTTTGATGTGTTCTTGGATTCTTTTTAAAATAATTTTACTGAGTAATTTTGTATCATTATTTATATAAGATTTTGTTCTGAAGTTCTCTTTTTTGTTGGATCTTTGTGTGGTTTAGGTCTCAGGAAAACTGTGGCGTCATATAATGAATTAGGTAGTGATTCTTTTGTTTCTACTATGTGGAATACTTTGAGAGGTATTGGAATTATGTCTTCTTTGAAGGTCTGATAGAATTGTGCACGAAAACCTTCTGACTCTCTGAGTTTGTTTGTCTATTTATTTTATTTATTTATTTATTTATTTATTTATTTATTTATTTATTTATTGGTTGAGAGACTTATAATGACTGCTTCTATTTCCTTAAGGGTAAAGGGAATGTTTAGATGGTTTATCCGATCTTGATTTAACTTTGGTACCCGGTATGTCTAGAAAACCATCCATTTCATCTAGATTTTCCAGTTTTGAGTATAGACTTTTGTAGTAGGATCTCATGATTTTTTGAAATTCCTCAGTTTCTATTGTTATGTCTGCCTTTTCATTTCTGATTTTGTTAATGTGCATACTGTCTCTTAACCAATTAGTTTGGTTAAGAGTTTATCTATCTTGGTTTTCTCAAAGAAGCAACTGCTAGTTTTACTGATTCATTATATATTTCTGTTTCTACTTGGTTGATTTCAGCCAAGTTTAATTATTTCCTGCCATCTACTTCTCTTGCATTTGTTTGCTTCTTTTTGTTCTAGAGCTTTCAGATGTGTTGTTAATCTGCATGTGTAGGATCTGTCCAGGTTCTTTATGAAAGCCCTTAGACCTATGAGTTTTCCTCTTAGTACTGATTTATGTCCCATATGTTTGAGTATGGTGTGCCTTATTTTCTTTAAAATCTAGAAAGTCTTTAATTTCATTATTTCTTCCCTGAACATGTTATCATTGAGTAGAGGAGTTAATCTTCTTCTAAGCTTATGTTGGCTTACTTTTTTTTTTTAATTTTGATTTTTTTGTTATTGAAGAACAGCCTTACTCTACGGCGATCAGATACAATGAATGTGATTAATTCAATCTTCCTGTATCTGTTGAGGCTTCGCTTTTTTTCTGATTATCTGATCAATTTTGAAGAAGGTTAGGTCAGGTACTGAGAAACATGAATATTCTTTTATTTTAGGACAACATGTTCTGTATATATGTTAAGTCCATTTGGTTCATAACTTCTGATAGTTTCACTGTGTTTCTGCTAAGTTTCTGTTTTCATCATCTCCTCCTTTGGTGAGAGTGGGGTGTTAAAGTCTCCCACATTATCAGGTGAAGTTCAATGTGTACTTTGGAATGTTTCTTTCACCAATGTGAATGTCCTTTAATTTCTGGCATATATCTTCAGAATTGAGAGTTCATCTTGGTGGATATTTCCTTCAATGAGTATGATATGTCTTTACCCATCTTTTTTGGTAACTTTTGGTTAAGGTCTATTTTATTCAAAATTAGAATTGCTACTCCAGCTTATTTTGGGGGACCATTTGCTTGGGAAAAAAATTTTCCAGACATTTACTGTGAGGTAGTATATGTCTTTGTTACTGAGGTGTGTGTGTGTTTCCTATTTGGAACAAAATGATGGATCCTGTCTACATATCTAGGTTGTTACTCTGTTTTTGTTTTGTTTGTTTGTTCGTTTGTTTTATTGGTTAATTGAGTCCACTGATATTGAGAGATATTAAACACATGATTGTTGCTTTCTGGGTTTTGTTGTTGTTGTTGTTGTTGTTATCATAGAATTATGTTTGTGTGGGTCTCTTCTTTTGTGTGTGTTTCCAGAAGATTAATTTCCTGCTTTTTCTTGGGTGTAGTTTCCCTCCTAGTGTTGGAGTTTTCCATCTATTATCCTTCGTAGGGCTGGATTTGAAGAAAGATATTATGTAAATTTTGTTTTTTCATGGAATATCTTGGTTTCTCCATCTATGGTAATTGAGAGTTTTGCTGTTTATAGTAGCCTGGACTGGCATGTTTGTTATCCTAGGGTTTCTATGACATCTCCCCAAGATCTTCTGGCTTTTGGAGTCTCTGTTGAGAAGTCTGGTGTAATTCTGATAGGTCTGCCTTTACATGTTAGTTGGCCTTTTTACCCTTACAGCTTTTGGTATTCTTTCTTTTTTCTGTGCATTTGGTGTTTTAATTATTATGTGACAGATGGATTTTCTTTTTGGTACAGTCTATTTGGAGTTCTGTAGGATTCTTGTATGTTCATGGGCATCTCTTTAGGTTAGGGAAGTTTTCTTCTATAATTTTGTTGAAGATATTTCCTAGCTCTTCAGTTTGACAATCTTCACTCTTTTCTCTGCCTATTACTCTTAGGGTTTGTCTTTTCATTGTGTCCTGAATTTCCTGAATGTTTTGGTTTAGTAGATTTTTGTACATTGTATTTTCTTTGACTGTTTTGTCAATATTTTCTTTGCTATTTCTATTTCTGAGATTCTGGCTTGTCTCTTTTGTATTTTGATGGTGATGCTTGCATCTGTGACTGCTGCTCTCTTTCCTAGGTTTTCCATCTCCAGGGTTGTATCCCTTTATGAGTTTTTTTTATTGTTTCTATTTCCATATTTAGATCCTGTATGGTTTTGTTCAATTCCTGCACCTGTGGTTTCCCTGATTTCTTAAGGTATTTATGTGTTTCCTCTTCAAGGGATTCTACTTGTTTACCTGTGTACTCATGCATTTAATTAAGGGAGTTATCTATGTCATCCTTAAAGATCTCTATCTTCTTCATGAGATGGGATATTATATCTGACTCTTGCTTTTCGGGTATGTTGGGATATCCTGGGCTTGCTGTGTTATGAACTGGATTTTGATATTGCCAAGTAACATTGTTCTCTTTTGTTTCTGTTCTTGTGCTTGCCTCTTACCATCTGTTTAACTCTAGTGTTAACTTGTCTTGCTGTTTCTGACTGATTGGGCCTCATTTAGTCAGTCTGTCTCTGGGTGTGGGAGGGGGTCTGGAGTGCCTGCTTTATGAACCTGGCCGTTCTAGACCTCTTGGGTGTCAAAGTGAATGGGTGTGAATGGGATGGGGTGGTGTTAGAGCACAGGATCTGATCCAGGGTGCAGTTGCAGACAGGAAGGAAGATGTGTCTCCAGCAGAGTGGAAGGTTCTTTGGCCTTTAGTCCTGGGAATGGAGTGTGTCGGGGGGCAGGGGGTGGGGGGAGTGTCCCAGTTAGGGCAGGTATTGGAGTCTGAACAGTGAGCCCCGTGCTGTCATAACTACTGAGTGGGTCAAACTCAAGCTGTCTCTGGGTGGGCTGGGTGAAGTTGGAGCACACAATCTGGACACAGATGCAGATAGGAGAGAAATCTTATCTTGAGTAGGGCTGGAGGTCATGTGTCCTCTGGGCCCCAGAGGAGGTCCCAGTTAGACTAGGTATTGGAGTGGGAGGGGTGACTCACCTGTCAGTCTGGAGGTGGCAAAACTTATGGGGACCAAGCTGTCTTTAGGTGTGGGCAGCTGGAGTGGGGTTAGAGTTGGGGTAGGATGAGCCAGGCTGGAGTACCATATGATCTGCTCCCAGGAGCATTGGCTAGCCAGTTTGTTTTAAAAAACATGAAAGCTTGCCAAATTTAGTGACATTTGCTTTATATTTTCTCAGTTCCAAGACATTCAGGGATTGCCATTAAAATTCCTGATAAATTTGTAGATGGTTGTCTTTGTTGTATACTAATGGAATAAACTAAATTTTCTTTTCTGCCAACCTGGGGTTGGCTTTGATTTTATCATCGTCTTTATTGGAATATTTATCCTAATTAATATTTTAAGTTCTAGTGCTTATATCTCTACCATACTAGCACTTTGTTCAACTTGAATTAAACGGTTTTTGTAATCTCTTCTTCCAAGGCTTGTCTCCATGCTTCATTTTTTTCATTTTATTGTTCTTTCTGTTTTATAAGTTCTTCTATCTTCTGTTCTTTGTGCTGCTTCCCTCTTTTATTTTTTCTTATATTTTAATTTTGATATTTTAGTATTTAATTTTATTAATTTTAGTAAATTATTTTAAGCTTTTTGTCCAATTTTCCCCTTTGCTAGTCATCCCGATGTATAAAATTCTGCACTATTTAGTCTAGTGTCACTTCCAGATTCAGTCTCTAACCTTCATTTTTCTCTCATTATTGCTTATCATGACTTATAAAATCCTGTATCTTTTGTTCTAGTGTTTCCTCTAGACTTTTCTGCCAATTCTTAAATTTCTCTGTTGTTCATTCTGCTCTGTAGTTCCCATATCCTTTGTTCTAAGCTGTTCTTCTATAACTTTACTTTTTCTTTATGGTATAATTCTGATATTTTAACATCTACTTTATTTTGATTTATTAATTTTAACAAACTATCCTCCAGGCCTTGTTTCCAATTTTTATTTTTTTCTCTCTGTTGTTCAGTCTGAACAACATCCTTTGAATGTGTCATTTAAACCCTGCTTCCAAACTTTAATTTTTCTCTTTGTTATTTCTCTAAAGCCATGGTCGTTGAGAATGTTGGACCCGAAGGACCACCACCAAAGATCCACTCGTCCCAAGAGACCACCGAGACCAGATTCGATGCAATCGGCAAGATGTTTATTAATTTCGCTTTCTGGCGTGCCTAGCCATTCCTAGGAACTCTCAGACCTGTCGATGGGTCCTAGGAGCTGGAATCTGTACCACTGTCTATTTTCCGGCTTCTGAAAGCCATCCCCTCCCGTCTTTTAGGGAATACCCCAGGTAACTGACCTGCTGTTGACAAATTTGGGCCTTTTTAGCAGAGGGGCGATACCCAAGGGTACTGAGTTCTTTCAGGAGTCCCTCTGTTCCACGGACACAATCATCTTTTGTGGCTGCTGCCAAAAAAAGGACATCTACATACTGCAAGAGTGTCACTTGGGAGTTCATTGCTCAGAAAGGTGCCAAGTCCTGGTGGAGGGCTTCATCAAAAATGGTGGGAGAGTTTTTAAACCCTTGAGGTCCAGGTCAGCTGCCGCAAAATCCCAGAGGCAGGATCTTTCCATTCAAAGCAAAGATAGGATGACTCTGTGGGTCAACTTTAGACAGAAAAAGGCATCTTTCAAGTCTAGCACTATGTACCAGATTCTTTCAGGTGGCAATGAACTCAAGAGGTTAGAAGGATTGGGCACAGTCGGGTGTAGGTCTATCACTCATTTTTTAACTTCTCTTAAATCCTGGACAGGGTGGTAATCATTGGTGCCTGGTTTGCAAACAGGCAGGAGAGGGGTATTCCAGGCAGACTGGCATCATGTCAACACCCCTTGTTCTAGAAAGCTCAAAATGTGGGGACTGAAACCATCTCGGGCCTCCTTGCTCATGGGATATTGCCAGACAGCTATGGGGGTGGCTGCAGCTTTGATTTCAACCTCGACTGGTGGTCTCAGCTCTGTAGTTCCCATACCAGCCGTCTCCGCCCATGCCTGAGCGAATCTAGTCATCCAGTCCTGCATATCCACTGAAGTAACTTTGGGGACTTCATATAACCAGTGTTCCTCCTCTAATCTCATAGTGAGAACTTGGAGGGGTTCTCCTTTGCTGTTTGTCACTGTCCACCCATCTTGGTGAAAGTGAATCTGAGCCCCCACTTTGAACAGCAAGTCCCGACCTAGCAAGAGGTAAGGGCACTCTGGGTTGACCAGGAACGAATGGGTTACCCCGCCCATGCCAAGGTCCACCATTCTTCCAGTAGTCCATGAATACTGTCTGTTCCCAGATTTTTTGTTTGAGAGAGGACCTGCCGATTCAAGGAGGACAGAGTGTTGAGCTCCTGTATCTACCAGGAACTGGACTGGCTTCCCCTCCACACTCAATGTTACCCCAGGCTCTGGGAGGGGGTCTGAGCCCCGTCCCCTCTAGTCACTGTCTTCTAAGGCCAGGACCTGTGTCTTAAGCGGTTCCCCTTTTCTTCTTTGGGCAGTCTTTGGCCCAATGGCCTTTTTCTTAGCAACACACACATTGGTCATTCCCCAAAGGACGCCTTTTCCCCTGGTACCTCTCTCCCTGTGCTTTCTTCTCTCCTACCATTGTGGCCAAAATTCTGGTTAGGTTCCAATCCTGTCTCTTCTCACGCCTTACTTCACGTGCCTCTTGTTCTTTCTGTCTTCTTTCCTCTTTTTCCTCTTCTGTCTCTCTTTTATTATAAACTTTATTTGCTTCTTTCACTAAATCTTGCAAGGAAAATCCCTGCAATCCATCTAACCTTTGTAACTTTCTCCTTATATCAGCGGCTGCCTGGTCTATGAATGCCATAGCCACTGTAGCTCTGTGCTCCTCCAAAGAGGGGTGTACAGTGTAAACATACGGAAAGCCTCCATCAACCTGTCTAAGAACACAGGGGTGACTTGGTTGGCCCCTGAGTAGCTTCCCGTACCTTAGCCAAATTGGTAGGGCATCTTGCTGCCCCTCGGAGACCTGCCACTAGATCCTGGCTGTAGGCCCTCAGATACTCCCTACCATTAGGCGAATTGAAGTCCCAAGGTGGTCGGGTCAGTGGGAAGCCCGCATCTATCTCATAGGGCAGCTGCGTGGGCCTCCTGTCATTGCCAGGAACATTTTTCCTAGCCTCTAAAAGGACCCTCTGTCTTTCCTCAGTGGTGAGGAGGGTCTGAAGAAGTTGCTGACAGTCATCCCACGTGGGCTGGTGGAAGAAAACCAAAGATTCAATTAATTCTGTTCAGGCTTGGGGATTCTCTGAAAAGGAAGGATAGTGGGTTTTCCAGTTATACAGAACAGCAGAGGAAAAAGGCCAATACTGCACGGGCTGGTTACCCTGATCATCAGGTGGACCATATGCTCTAAGAGGTAGCATGGAAATGGTGTCTGGGGTCTCTGCCCTGCGGCTCCTTGTACCCAAAGCTGTTCCCCCCCTCACTCCCTCCTCCACTTCCCCTTCTATAGCATTCTCAATTGGGTCTGAGGGTGCAGGCAGGGTATCCACAGGGGCTGCCGGGGGCACCACAGCTGGCTGGGGAACGAAAGTAGGAGGGTAAGGAGGTGGAGGATCTGAGAGAAGCAGGTCAGTCTGGATGTCAGGGTAGATCTCCTTTTCAACAGGCTTGTCCATCTTGTGGCTGTTTTCATCTCTAGGCGCTCCGCGGAGGGCCAAGACCTCATTCCTACTCTTGTGGCTCCCTGAAAGTGAGACAAAGGGCCGAGCCCACGGAGGGGGAGAGAGAACCAAATCCTCCCAGACCAGAAAGTAGGGAATCTGGTCAGAGTGGCCAGAAGATTCCGGCTGAAAGAGTTTGCTCTTCACTTGTCTCACCTCCTCTAAGAAAAATGAACCCTCAGGAGGCCACTCTACCTGGAAAGTGGACCACTCAGAGGTACATAAGGTCTGCCACTTAGAATTCTTTATTTCTACAGATAGATTGTGCACCCTTGTTCTAACTTCAGTCCAATGATCAAGAGTCAGAGAAAGAGGGATAGACAATGACTGTCCCATCGTCCGTTCATCACACAGAAAGAGAACCAAAAGAACAACAGACAAAACAGAAGTGCACACAAAAACGAAAGCAAGCGGCCGCCTCGAGATTGCCACAAAACCAAAACGGACTCAGACAGGAGTTCCCTAAAACTCACCAAAGACTGATGAAGAGGAGCAGATTCCACTTCTCCTTCCCAGCGGGATTCTAAGACGTCCCTTAGAAACCCTCCTTCACCTGGAGCGTCCTCCAGGCTGTGGCCTGTGACGTCCGGCACGTCTGCCCGTCACAACTGTAAGGCCCTCTCCGGAGTCACAGCGACCACTGAGGGGTCTCCAACCCCTCTCTGGGCCCCCAAACAGAAACAAACCAGTAAGATACAAGACAGAAAACAACACGAAACGTAAAACACAAAATACAGCCTTAGCTCGAGCTTAACTCTGAACCTGGTGTACATAGGTCAAAGGGGCAAGCGCAATCCTGGATGAGCTCCCAAATGTTGAACCCGAAGGACTACCACCAAAGATCTGCTCATCCCCAAAGACCACCGAGACCAGATTCAATGCAATCAACAAGAGGTTTATTAATTTCGATTTCTGGCGTGCCTGCGTTCCTCAGCCTTCAGACAGGAACTGAAGGAGAAGAACCCCGCCCTAGAGATTCATGCCACTTTTAAGCACAAAAACCACAAGAGTCACAGGAATAACGAGGGGGACATTGAGGCATAGGAGGATTGGTTGGGCTCTTCTGCCCCCTGACTTTATTGGTCCACATCGTGGTTACATTATTTCTGATGACCTCTCTGGGCAGTGGAAAGTGTCTGGCGGAAGGGTGAGGCTTAACTGGTGGAATTCCTCTGCAGGTTAGGGGGTAGGGTAGTTTTGTTAGGGGGCTATCTTACAGGCTGCTTTGTAATTTTCTTTAGGTTTTACAATGAGACATAAAGACATAAAAGGACAATCCAAATTATTGAGGTAAAAATGAGAATTATTGTTTTAATACTTGTCATAATTTTTAATCTTTTATTTCTATTATTTAATTTGGAATTATTTCTATCTGGTAAGAGAACATCAAGACAAACTCCAAGGAGCCTGGGTTATTTTATCTTCCATCTTTATAGGCTTTATTTCTTTAAAGTCATCGATTTCAATGTATTTATATCTGACTAGGATGTTTTACATTTAGTTCCTTTTGTTTTTAGCATAAAAGTATAATTTTTGTACAATTTTACCTGAATGGTAGGTCTGTTCTTTGAGTACGGCTTCTGCTTCTGTGCTATGAGTTCTGCCCTGTTTTTTCAGATCAGAGGTAAGAGTTATGTTTTTACCTTTCACTTGTAACTTGGAATATGGTACTGGATCCCAATTCCTCCCACATCCCAATTCCTCCCACACTTTGATAAATTGTAGGGGTTAAAGCATTAGCTCCTTAGGACAGCAGGTATCTGAGGAAGAGTCCTTTTGGCTGAGTCCAGTAAGCAGGCTTTGTCTCCCTTAGTCAGCCCTCCTGCTGTCCTTGTACTGCAGGAGTTCTAAACTATTTGCCCTAGGCAGTTGCCTCAAAAGCAACCAAGTTGCTAGGTAACCATTGTTATGCATACAGAGGCATTTCCTCTGCTATTCCTGCTTGACTCCTTCCTCATTGCTGGAGGCTAGTGCTTTGAAATTGAGTGGTGGGATGGGGAACTGGGGTCTTCCTTGTCCTGGCCTAAGTTCAGATAGTGTTCCCCCAATTTGCCCAGGCCCAAGTGTCTCACTTGATCCCAGACACCTGCCAAGTGGCAGGGGCAGCCAGTTATTTGGGGAAAACTTAAGAGATACTTTCCATGATAAGAATGCTTGCAAGCAGCTTGGCCCTGCATTACCCTGGTGAGTGCTGGGAGATATAGCAAAAGACAGCAGCTGCAGGGCAAATGCTCTTGCTCTGCTTTGTCCCCTCTCTGTTAGTCTGGGCTCTAGGCCAAAGCAGGTTGCTACCAGCACTGGCTCTGGAGAATGGTATTGGATTGAGGCTGTAGCAATTACAAATTTCTATTCCCCTTGTTTAATTGTCTTTGGTCCGGGGAAGGCTAGTTTGCATTTTCCCTCTGGAAACATTTGGTTTAAGGCTGAAATATGAATTTTATGGGTATAGCTAACATGCATTTTGGTTTGTACTATGTCTAAATATATTTGCTTTAAAATAAATGTAAAGCAGAAATTATTAAGGTGGCTGTATTTATTTACCTTATGGTATTCCCAGTAACCACACAGAAGAAATAAGATTTATTCAAGACTGCACTGCAATAGCAGAGCAGTTAAATGATCCACCTTTACCTGCTATGCTGCCTCCCAGCGCTATCCCATGATACTTGCATATTATTATTTACCTGGCTCTTTGGGTGCCTTCTTCATAGCTCCAACTCTTCCATTCTGCCACTGATCTGCCTCTTCAAACTTTTTCTATTTTCTGCTTGCAGACATCATACCCTATTCTCTACTCTGCCCAACCTTTGGGCTATCAGCATTTATTGACAAGGCAGAGAATAAATGGTAAGAAATGTTTATACAAATTTAAGACAGGAGATTCTTGGTATAGGCATTACAATGCTGTGTCCAGATTGAAACAAGATATTAGGGTAGAGAAATCAGCATTTGAATAACCCAAGAGCAAAGTTTACATTATACCTATGGAATTACATATGGATGGGAATAAATTGAGAAGGGCTTTAGGATGGCATGACTGGAAATTAATTTATGACTTTAATGATATTCTTATCTCTCTGCATCTTAGAGGAAACAGAAACAAATCTGTTCTTGAGAGTCTCTTATAGGTAATCACAGCTGCTCTGATTAAGATGGTTATGGCTTTTCTGCTTGGGAGACAACATTTCATATTGTTTCAAAGAAGTAATGGGAGCAAATATCTATTGTATGGATGAAGAAATTAAATACAGAAGGGAGAATAAAAGCAAAAGGAAGAATAAGGAATAAAAGAAATCACTCTAGCCTCTTGATGAGAAGTAGTCTAAAGAACATTAAAATAAAATCAACATGTAGACAGGATGCCTTGAAGAGTTTCCCATAACAATCAAAGGTCAGTCCAGGAAATTTAGTTCATAGAGAAAGAAATTGAAGCTTTGATACATATTTTGGATGATGTGGTTAGAATGGTGATTGTCATGGCTATGAAGCCAAATAGAATCTTATAAATTCTATACAACTGATTGGTAGACTGAAACAATCCTGAATCTATTAATGCACAGCAAATCTCTTATTATACAAATGTTGCAAATAAAATTTACTTCCTTGTTGAAATTACTACAGAACTCCTACTGGTTTTTTCTTAATGTACCTCATTTCTTGTTTTTTAGGTAGATATTTTTAACTGTGTGGGCATTTCATAAGTCAGAAAAGATGGCGCAGTGCCAACTTCAATGGCATTGTAGATAATGATCTCACTTTAGGATCATTTGGAATTTCTTTTTAGTGTTTAAATATACGATTAACTAAAATAGATCTGTCCTAAATTTCTTCCCTCTAGTCCCTTTCTTTACACACACACACACACACACACACACACACACACACACACACACTCATACACACACATATATATATATATATATATATATATATATATATAATCTGCTGAGGTCATTTTTGTTATTTTGTGTATACGGGACTGACCAACTTGTATTGGATAGCTAATAAGTGGGTCCATCCCTTGAAGACATAATTTCTCCCTCCCTATGTAGTCAGTTGCCTACAACTCATTGTGGATGAAACCTCATGAAAAAATTTCCCTTCCACATGAGTATGTTTATTGATATTGTCATTTTTCTGGTCTTGTTTAGTCACCTAATTTAGGAAAGACTGTTTCATAATAGACTTCTTGTTATTCAGGCTATTAAAATTTTTCTGCCCCTTTTCCTATGATAACCCAGAGATGCAAGAACCATGATGTAGATATATTCACTAGGGCTGTGATCCACATAATCTGTTAATCTCTGAATCATGGCCACCTGTGGAAAATAATGTCTTTGATGAATTATTATAGCTATATTTATCTGTGTAATTAAAGATAAGAATCTGCATAAAGTAAGGAATTATACAGGTCTTCCAAACTGGTGGTTATTGGTACTTTTCACTGTCCTGGACCTCAGTAGTCCAGGGAAGGTATCTGAGTATCTAATACCAGATCTCATTTCTCTCTTGTAATGAAGCCTTATTTCAAATCAAAGAGCAACTGGTTACCACCAATATGAGTGTAACTTATTGTGCCTTAATAGAAATCTTTTCATTCTGGATATTGTAGTCTTTGATTTGTTGCCACAACTGGGTAGAAATGCTAATTGATTCCCTCCACTGTCAACAATATCTTCTGGTATTGAGAAAACTAGACTTCAGGAATGAGACTTTTAGTTTAGATCCTGTTCAAATCTTCAAAAACCTGTTCACTACCTTCAACATCTGAAAGTTAACCTAGTCTGTATTGTTTTGATAGTCAGACTACTATTCTACTAAACTTTAGGAAATGCAGTTTCTCATGCCTGTACCTAGGATTGTGTTAGTCTATGGATCTTGACGGGAGAATTGACAGCCGAATAGCATAACTTCCATATAAAATTTATATATTTTATTATGTATAATTTTAATAAATTTTACATATAATATGTACTATAAAAGAGTATATTTTTGCTAAATATAACATATGAATCGAGCTTTATTGTATGACCTTGGTGTTATTTTGTTTCTTGTTCCTCTTTCAACTACAGTATACTTGCCACTTACTGTAAAATCTTTAATCAAATATTACTTTGTATTTTTGGTATGACATGTCTCTTAACTCATTAATTTACATATGATTATTAGCTTTTCAGATCATATTTTGTTGTAACACACTTAAAATTAACATTAACCAAAACACCTACATATCTTAGATACAAATGGTAAATAAATGCAAGGTAAAAGCCTGGTCATTTTCTTTTTATTTGGACCTGTCTCCTTTGGTTAACCAGGTTTTGTCTACAGGTCACTGTATTAAGCAATCAAGGAGGATGTACATTATTTCATTCTCTTTCAATGCAGAAGACAGAGAATTTTCACATCCTTGCAGCTACCTTGAATTCTAGGATGAGTAAACTTTCCCAAAGAGATCAGCCTCCTGTTGTGGTAAATCTCCAACCACAATACGCCCATGCAAGGAAAACACAGCTTATGTATTTATAAATTGCCTGCCTATATTAAGCAGATATGTCTCTACACCACTCTCTTTTTCAGCTATGAAATACCTGCTACTTGAAGTTTCTCCTCTCCAGAAGTTGCTCTTCTGCTCCATCATCCTTCTAACAACTCTCCCTCTGTTCTCCTTTGTTCAGCATCTCCTGCAATTCCTTCTGCTCCATTCTTCTTCCTGTCCTCCCCCAAAAAACTTGACTACTCATTTTCACCCAACAATTAGCTATTTGTCATCCTTATTAGCCAATCAGATAATTAAGGAAAATTCCTTTACACCTCGCCTTTTCTGTCAAAGAAATAAAAATAAACTCTTCTCGCAAACATAATAGAAAAAATTGTGACAAGTAAATTACATAGAATGAGGTATAAATGACAACCAGCCCCAAAATTTGTCAATTAGATAAAGCACTCTGCAATCCATCTACCTTAAAAAGTTTAATCCTTTACCTGAAATATGTTTTGGCTTCAGATTGTATAACATTTGAAAAACATCCTCTCAAAACAAATATCTTTCAATGCTAAACAGCTTGGGTGGGGTATGAGACTACACTGAGTCTTCAACCCCCTCAGAAATCTGAGAATGACTTAAATATTTATTACATTAAAATATAAGAAGCACAAAGTGTACTTTCCAAAACTTAAGACAATTATAGAGAGAGATAGTTACCTGGATAGTCTCTCAGTTTGCAACACATTGGAGCATGACTCTGTAGCCTTCTGGCCCAGGATCAACTGACAGACTTTGTGAAACAAGAATTATGAAGGACTATCTTATTCTATCTTGACAGCACTAAACTGTGAACTCTCCTGTATCTTGTGTCCTCTTATGGACAGTATAGGTCTGTAGAAGAAATAGGCAATTTCTGCCCAGTGGCTAACTTGCCACAATAAAATTTGCCTGAATGTAAAGATGCTCAGGATCTTCTTTGAACTGAAGAAAGAGGGTACTGTCAGGAGCAGATATGTCTCAGCATCATATGATCAAATAACATTAAATGCCACATTCTGTGGATCTCTGATGTTTTTGAAAACTATTTATGCAAAGTATATCTGAACTGTTAAGCCTTAACTACTCTTAGCCCTCTCTAATTGACATATTTCAGCAACACCCTTTTAATTAACTCAAAACCATGAGTTTGCTTTCTGACCCTTAACTCTTATTGTTGAAATATTTAAAAGCAGTTTGTAATAATAGTTATAGAAGAACTGGGTCTAAGCTTTATATTCTTAATGTTTGGATCAATAAAAGAATTTATACTAATGAAAACCTTAAATCTGTATCACAATAAATCCAAAATTAATTCTGTATCAATGTTAGAAATTACAACTTCAACTTTGTAACAATTATAAAGGTTTCTACCAATGTAAGGTATAGTTATGTACTGTTTTATTCAAGAGTAAAATCAATAACCTATTTCTATTTGTCTATTTCTCTAATTTCTACAATATTGCGATATCCCCTCTTCTCACGTCCATTCCTCCTTCCCTCACCTAAAAAGAAAGGATAGAGAAGCAGAAAGGAAAGGTAGAAATCCCTGAGTTTATGCTCTCTAGTTCCCTCCCTACTCAAAGCTATATTTATACAGTAGCCCTTAAAATGACAACATATCTATAATTTATAAAATAACCAGTACCATACATCCCAACATAAGGGACAGGGATGACGATCTTTTGTCTACTTCTAGCTGAACTGGGGCAAAGGATTCCCTTCAGGTGGCCCAAAAGGAAGTAGGAAATTTGGCTTTGTCAAAGTAGAGCTAGCTGGCATCATTTGCCTTCCAGTCACTCTCGGATGAGAAAGTTCATTGCTTAGCTGATATATTGACTATGACAGTCTGAAGAGCTGGATAAATGAGGAAAATCAGGAAAAGTTCTAGAAGCAAGTCTTTAAAAGAAGCAGCTTCATTGTAGTTGAGGTAGAATTAAACAAGGAGATGGAATGGAAGGTCGCATAATCTCAACATCCCGGAATGTGAATCTTGTCAGGGCTGGCTTTCTCTTCTTTCATCCTACAGTACACAAAACTTATAAGCAACATATAGTTCTGTAAAGATTTTCATATAGAATGTGCAAGGTGCACAGATTCGTAAATCAAGATGGATGACTGCCTTTCTTCAGAGGTTAGTTTGATCACATAATCAGACTGCAATATAAATTTCTGTACACACCGTCTTAATGTTATGTCTCCATGAGACCCAGCTGTAAAACATTTTCTCAACTGGTGATCAAGGGAGAAGGACCCAGCCCATTGTGGGTGGTGCTGTCCCTTGACTGGTAGTCTTGGGTTCTATAAGAGAGCAAGCTCAGCAAGCCAGGGCAAGCAGGTCAGTAAGTAACATCCCTCTATGGTCTCTGCATCAGCTCCTGCACCCTGAACTGCTTGAGTTCCAGTCTTGACTTCTTGTGGTGATGAACAGCCATGTGAATGTGCAAGCTGAATAAACACGTTCGTCCCCAACTTGCTTCTTGGTCATGATACTTATGCAGGAATAGAGACCCTGACTAACCCTTAAGGATAGTTCCTGTAGGTGATAGATTTTGAATACATAATGAGGAAGTAGGACATGGCCTCACAATTTCTTTGGCTTGTTGCCAGGTAATAGAGAATTCTTTCTTTAAATCTTTGTGTTAACATTGTTTTAAAATGGAATTTTGAAGCCTCTAGTACACTTCATATTAATAGCTGGTCAATTTCATTATTACCTTGCACCAGAGGGTCTGACAGACCTGTATGGGGTCTTATGTGTGTTACATATAGTGGATAACTCCTATTCTGATCATTTGCTGTAGGTCAATAAATAATGAAGTCAATTCAGAATCATCTTGAATAAGTTCAGCAGTCTCTTTGAATAAAATAAACCTTTCTGCATATTAAGAGTCAGTTATTATATTAAGAGACTCTTGAAAATCTGACAACACCATGCATATTGCATACAATTCAGATACTTGAACTGACTTATGAGGACTCTCAGCCACCTTACATCTTCTGATTTATATACTGCTTTTTCTGATTCATTAGCATCAGTGCAAAATATAAGGGATCCAGATATTGCAGTTCTCTTTATTATACAAGAGAGAATTCAATTAGTTCTTTTAATGAATTGTAGTCATTTGCTTTTGAAATTGGATGATGCAAGATGCCAAAAGAAGCAAGGCTGCAGTGGTTAGCATGGCACCAAGGAGGGGAAGAAGCCAACCTACAAAGGGGTTAGAGAACCAAGGGGTAGTGGTATTTGGAGCTCGGCACGCCTGGAGGTTCAACCTGATCTCTTTCAGCATTTGTACATCTTGTTCTACCAGCCCAGATTCATTGACATAAAAGCATCATTCATCAGCCAACAAATACCAAGTCCCTCCCTGTTCAGCAATCAGTAAGTCTAGGGTCCTCTGGTTTTGAAAAACAACTCTTGCTAAGGAGGTTATCTGGCACTGAAGGGACTCAAGGCTGTCTGCAGTGACAGCCATTGCCTGGTCAAGCTTGTCCTGGAAGTTGCTTGCCAGATGTTTGGACAAGGGCCACTCCAGCAGTTCTACAGCACTCAGTAAGACAGCAAGACCCATTCCAATGAGCAGAGGTATAAAGATATCTCTTTTCTTTCAGCTTGTTCCCATCTTCAAGGTGACTTCTCTGGGTTTGTAGAAATAAACCTGTGGAACAATTATGGGGTGCAGAAGCTAGATTAATACAGGAACGTGGAGTGCCTTTGCCTCAGAAGAGAGCAGGCAGCTTAACACATACTGACTCGGTAATGGTGATATCATGGACACATGTCGGATGAGGTTTCAAAGAGGGTACTATAAGGCAAAGGGAGGAAGGATGTCAAAGAAAGGAATGTCTTATGCTTTCTTTGTAGGTAAGGATACATGGAGTTCATGAAGGGAAATGTTAATGAGAACAGCTGCTAATCACAATCGGGACAGAGAAGCACAGAAAAAATATTGAGAGGATTTGGGATAGGTGGTTAAGTGAAGGAGGTCATCTGCATATCTATGTACTGTATGCCAGGAGAGGGTAGCTTGGAGTTCCTTCTGAAATTGATTTTCCTTTTGAAGAATATTAACATGGGTAAAAACTGATTTGGAGACAAGCAAAAGCTCTCAGGTCAGCAATGAGATATTTGGCATAGCCATGAGGGTAAAGTTTACCCATGACTATGGTTTGCCAATGTTCTTCCATTGGTTCACTGACGGAAAGCTGAAAATGAGTTTTATGATTGGCATGCATGGTATAGCTGTGGCTAATGGATTCCATTCTACAGCTCCATTATCTGCCATCCCCATAAGTGGAGACCTCCTGGAGATATTCACCTGCGTTTCCATAGGGAAAGCTGAGGAAAGGGCTGATAGTACTGAAGTCAGAATCTGGGTGTAGGAAGATCTCAGTCCTGGTCTGACATCTTTCATGTGGGCAATTCCGGGTTCCTATGACATTGTTGTAACTGTTGTAGGTTTCCCTACCAAAGAATCTCCAGTTATAGGTGTTGGGAAGGCTAGAAAGAGGCTAGGCAGTAGCAGAGTCAGTATGACAAGACAGCCGAGAGAATAGATGACAGGGTAGCTGATGGAGGGCACATGGCCTGGCCACCAGTCACCAGGCCACGGATATCCTTCTAAGAGTTCTTATAGTGTCCCTCTGAGTGTGGTACTTCTTCTGCCTCCTCCTCCTCTGTCCTTGATCTTCCAGTAAGAGGTAGACCATCTTCTTTTGTAAGACCCCTTACCTCAGGAATGCAACCCACAGAGCACAGATTGACAAAATGACTGCTGCAATAGCATGAGGGTATAAGGTTTTTATTCCACGTACGTGGTGTTGCTCATCCATGCAGGGAGAGGCAACCTCAACCCCAAAAAGCACACAACTTTTATTCGTGACAGAGAAACAGGGTTAGCTGGGCTATCATTGGTGGTACACAGGACAAAGGATCTGGTCAGGTATTGGCTGGCCTGCTAACAGGACTATTCTTGGCTCAATTAGTCACTTTCCTCATCCAGCCTTGCACCTGGCCTTGGAGAATCACTGGGAAAGGGCTAAGTTGGCACGCCCTTTAGAGGCAGGGTCAGGATGACATCTCGCAGTTGTTCTCAGAATTTACCACAGGGAGGGGTAGGGATCTTTCTGAGAACAGTTGTTTTTTTTTTTCTTTTGTTTGTTTTGTTTTGTTTTGTTTTGTCTTAATTAGTTTAGTCAGAATCTTGATCACCAAAACTTATTTCAATCACTGGGCATCATGACGTCAGAAGTATCTCTCAGAAAGGTCACAAGTTTGTCATAGGCATCCTGACCACCAGATGTATTTCTCAAAACCTTGTTTTTACAACTTTGCTTCTCATATCTATGAAACTTTGAAACTTTATTTCTTCATTTCTTGGTTGGTAAAGTGGTGTCAGACATTTTTGGCAGGAACCCAGATAGGCTTAGGCTAGGCCTATGGAAAAACTCTAGCAAAACCCCTCTTGGTTGTAAGAAGAGGGTCTGGTCCCTTCCAAATTCCACTCAAAGGATCACACCATCATACTAAAATATGGGGGTTACTGTTGTGCAAACTGAGGAAGATAGAAGGGTGTTTGTAGTTTCAGAAGATGTTAAATATGTTTAATGTAGTCAGAGCCATAAGTAATTGTACACTGGGGGGAAGGTGGTTGGTTGTCTTTTGTTTAGAAATTGGGTTTTCGAGTTTGATGCATTCTTTCTATTATTCATTGGCTTGAGGATTGTAGGGAATCCTTATATGGTGGGTGCCTTACCAATGTGTGCAAAAGGTTTTGAATTGAATTTTAGCAAATCTGGACCATTTCAATTTTTATCTATTGAGAAATGCTCATGATGGTAAAGGTGGAGAGCATACAGTGAATTAACCTTATTGAGTTTTCACTTGTTTGGGCTATAGCCCATATAAAATGTGAATATTTATCTATGGTAACAAAAACATATTTCTGTCTACCTAATTGGGAAATGGGGGTGACATTAATTTGACATAAACCATTGGATTTGAGGCCTTGAGGATTGATAATCATTGTAAAGCTGTGGTGGTAATAATGGATGCAAACGAGTAGCATGATTTTATTGTACTTTACAGTTGAGCAAGGGGGATGTGGGGGAAGTGGGCATGAAGCCTCTTTATATATTTTTGTGTGTACATGAATGGAATTGCTCTTCATCCTCATTGGAGGTTGTGAGTATTCCTTTTTAAGTGATTTGGTGAGGGAGAGGATTTCCCTCAGATATCAGACTTGGCAAGGGACTGTGCGATCTGACATGCTGGATGTAGGTGGGGAAGGGTCATTCCTGTAGCAGGGTGAAAACCTGTATGAGTAGAGGGGAGAGTGTGTTGGATTCTAGTTTGACAAAGGATATTGATAGCCAGGAGAAAAAATTGATAACATATATGTCGTCTGAAAATAGGTTAATGGGGTCCTTGACTCCTTTAGAGCTAGATAGATAGCACATTACTCTTTATTTTGGGGAAAGTGATGGGGCAGCTCTGTGATTCAGAGAATAGGGAGTTCATCTTATATTATTGCTGCAGCTCCCCTGTTTCTTCCAGTAAATATTGAGGGGGGCACCAAGTATGGGCTTCTTTGAAAATACTTTGTGGGGAGGGGGCAGCCATCACAACAGAAAGAGGGCAGAAGCTCATTTTTCATCAGAATAAGGGCTGTCAATTTGTCCTGGGAATCCTATTAAGCTGATGACAGAAACAGGGATGATTCTTGATTAGCCATTGAATATTGGAGAGGGAGAAGGCAGTGACAAGAATGTCAGTTTCTTTTCCTGGGATTTGTAGGGCTCTGTCCTTTCGCTTTTTAAAATCATACTAGCAAGTACACCCACCTAATTTAAAATTCAGGGTGTATCACCCATTAGGGTGTGGAGCCATTGCAGCACCCCTGGGATTTGTTTAGGGCTCCACAAGTGTCAGGTAGGAATTAAAGATAAGAGCTGTATGGGGTATTGTTGAGTCATACCTAGCAAGACCCTTATTTTTAGGTCTGTATTGATTCAATTTAGAGCTTGGATTGCTTCAGGGACAATGTTCTTGAGGAGGAGGAGGAGGAGGAGAGGAGGAGGAGGAGGAGGAGGAGGAGGAGGGCCATTTATCTCTTCATAGAAGGTTAAAGAGGTTGAATTGTGCTTGTGAGAAGGGGGGAGGGGTTAGAACCAATTAAGGTTACACAAAAAAAGCTCTTGAGGGCAGGCAAGAGGTAATTTTGAAGAAAAAAAAAGGGTGGGCTTGAGGGGGCAATATGAATTGAGGTAAGGGATATATCTCTGTTCCTAAAAATGCAATAGGCAGAATAAGTTGAATTTTGTGAGCACCTATTTTGAATCTTAGTGCAGATAGGGAAGATATTAGCTGATCTTTAAGTTAGGAGGGCAAGTTGGAAGAGTTTCCCCATATTAAGATATCCATATAGTGTAAGGTGTCACCATATAATGAGTCCTTTATCTAAATAAGGTTTTAATGCAGTGACAACAGCCTCCTGAAAAGTGGTTGGACTGTTAGCCATTCCCTGTGGGAGAACAGTTTACTTGTATCCTAAGGCTGGGCTAGAGTTGTTAATGCAGGATGGAGGAGTGTACTGAGAATACAAAGCATCTGCAGTCTCAGGAGTGCACAGGGATAGAAAAACATCTAGTCTTCTATGTCTATTGCTAATAGGGGAACATAGGTAGGGATGGCTGAGATGTGGGACAACCCCCACTGGGAAGAGCCTCAGACTTGAGTGGCTTTGTTAACTGCCCTCAAATCTTGTAGTCTTCTCCATACCCCTGAGGTCTTTGTTATTGTGAACACACATGGGTATTCCATGGACTACAGGAGGGGCATTTGTGTTGCAGTAAAAGCTGTTCCTCTACCGGCTATGGGAGGTCTTTAAGCTTCTCCCTTGATAGAAGCCACTGAGAGACCCAGATGGCTTCACCGGAGAGCCAATCAAGGCAGGGAGTATGAAATCTAACAATGGCCCTTAGAATTTGGGGTGATATGGAAGAGGGTTTTAAGGTCTCCTTAGGTATAAGGATTTATAGGTAATGTACTCTATCTTGATGTGATCTCTTTCTGATTGGGTGGTAAGCTTTACATCTAGGACTTGTAAGATAACTTTCCCTAGAATATTAGTGGCCATTTGAGCTACCAGGGGGGAATAAGAGGCTGGTAGCTCCATCAGGGTACTAGCACCTGTAGGTCTGTTTGGTGATAAATGTATGAACATTACTCCCTATGCCTAGGAGTTGGGGCCCAGAGATCATTTGCTAGTTCTGTGCGATCTCTTGTTGTCTTAAAATTGTCTGCTCCAGTATCAGCAAAGCACTTGAATAGTCTCTTATCTAGTTTAATGATTAATTATGGGTGGGAGCCTTCTGAGACACCCATAAGGCCCTTTTGAGAGTAGTTGTCTCTCTTACTGTTAGTGTGGAGGGCTCCCACCTCTGAACTTTAAAGGCTCTAGCCACTTACCATCCTTATCATACAGGGAGGTACAATATTGTTTACAGTGCAGACCTTTACTCAAAAAGGGGCAAATTGTCTTAGGAGTATTAGGATCTGTTATGGGAAGGGAGTTTCATTGGCATTCATTTCTACAATGTCCTGTCTTTCCACATTTGAGTCAGATTCATTCTGTTTTTATTGTTGTCATAAGTGCCTGATACACAGATGTAATCTCCTGTGATTGGGTTTCCGCAATTCATCGACCACATGCTCCTCCTGGAGATACTGATAGGCTAGTCTAGATTCAGAAGTCATACCTTCCCATACAGTGTTTTAAGGAGGAGAACTCTGTTGGGTTGGGGATTTTTCTTTTTAGGACCATTCTAGTTCTGAGAATAAATCAGATTGGTATTCTCCCAGCTTCTGATGGAGAGAGAACATGGAGTAGGTCTTCTGAACTTGAGGCTGTCCCAAGCTTGGGTTGTAGAGAGTTTGACCTGTTAATAATACCCTGCTGGCTGTGTGGCCTGCTGTGCTCCAATGGAAAAGTCTTCCTGGCCAAAAAATTCATCAAAATCCCGTGGAGTGTTGCCTCAGTCTTGATTTTGCCTGACTTGTTGACAACATCCATCTTGAAATAGAGCATCTCATTGCAAAAACATTGGGCTGGGCAGGAGGATCAGTAAATCTCTCCAATCTTGGGGCAGGTTTACGTTGGCAATTTGGCTCTATAGGAGAGATTTGGTACATGGATATTGTCTTACTTCACAACCTGCCTTTACTACCTCTTTTAAGTATAAGGCTTGGAATGGGTACCAATTGAGTGGTTTAATTTGATTGGTGTTAATATTAATGGAGAACACTCAAGTGTTTTGGGATTCTAGTTCCATATAGGAGTACATAGGAGGCAGGGCTCGGTTTTGCAAGGGAGTAACAAAAATTACAAAGTTGTTGCATGGCAGAGGTTGAGGGTAGGGGGCTATGAGTTTGGTCAGTTTTTGTCTAAGAGTTTTGTAGGTCTTTGGCTTTTGTGGCTTGGGGAGGGGTGAGGAGAGTTGAGGAGGGTGGGTTGGGGGAAAGGTCAGTGGAAGCTCAATTTGTTTTTCTAATAAAGCCCTGTCCTTGGGTGAGTGATAGAAGAGGGGAAGGGGTAGATGGAGTAGGTGGTTTATTTAGTGTTTCCTTTGAGGGATAAGGAGACAGGTTGGGTAGATAGATTTTTATTTCCTTATTAGTTGGGTACAGGCTGTGGATGCTAAAATAGGGTCATTTTTGGACCTTGATCGTTGGGCTCATTTGACAGATGGGGCTCATGGGCTATGTTGTTATCAGCCTGTCCTATTTTAGATGGTCTTACAAATTGCAGAATTGCAGCTAAGATCAGCAAAAAGTCACAGGAGGGGTTCTTTCACTCCTGAGTACCTCTGCTTCTGAGGAGAGAAACTACTCCAGTCCATGAGTCAGTGATGTAGGTATTATCATTTCCCATGCATGTTTTATCTGAAGGATTTCTGCCCAAAATAAGGAGGCTTGCTTTTTTGGCTATTTTTATTCTGTGGGATTTTAGTAGGGCATATATCTCCCTGACCCAGCGGTATATGTTATGGGACGACTAGCTTACCCATGACAGAAATGAGGAGAAACATCTTCTCCAAAGGGAAAGTTACCTTGTCCTATTGTCTTTGGGGGATTCCACAGAAGTCCAAACTCTAAGCCTTCCATAGATTTAAAAACTGGCAGCCACCCCATAGGGTGGCTTAAAAAGCCATAGCTTTTAAGTTGCTGCTATGTTACCAGGTTTTTTGTTTGTTTGTTTGTTTGTTTGTTTGTTTTGTTTTTGTTTTAAAGAGAAGTTAAATAGTCTTTGCCAATGCCCAATGTAGGCTGTTTGGATTTAGACAGGGGCTAGAGGGACCTTCAACCAAACCCAGAGAGTAGCTCTGGCCAGAAGGCTTCAGTTGCCCCTCCAGCTTGTCCAAATCCATTCCATAGCACTGACGGAAAACACAGCAGAAAAGGACAGATTCCTTGTCTCCAGATGTGTGTGTGTGTGTGTGTGTGTGTGTGTGTGTGTGTGTGTGTGTGTGTGTGTGTGTGTGTGTGTGTGTGTGATCTTCCTGTGGTATTTGTTCACGTGCATTTGCTGTTCTTGCCCCATGTGGTTGCTAGTTGCTGGTCTTTGTACTAGACTCTATCCAGATATCTTTGGTGGCCTGGCAGAAGCATACAAGCAAAGGGGAGAGGGTCTAACCAGGGAGAGGGAAGTACAACTGGGGCCATTCTCTACTTTGGTGCTACTGCTGCTCCAGGCAGCTGAAGTTGCAGTGATTGCTCTAAGATGTTGCACTGCATAGAGCTGAGCTGCCAGAGGGGGCTTGTATAGCAGCAAGCAGGGTACAGAGAAACTTGCTGAGGCAAAAGCTTCAGGGCAGCATTCTCTTCTCCAGGGAGTGCTACAGCTCTTATAGACAGATGTTCTCAGGCAATGGATTAATTCTCACCTTTATTCCATCTGAACAGGATCTTATAAACTTTTTTGCTGGGGGGGGGGCGTAGGATGGAGTGTGACAGCAAGTGTTTTCTATTGGCTTTGTCTGAGATGTTAGGGATGCCTCATCTGTATGTGGAGGGGCTTGGGGGTGTTGCCTCTATGTGACTGATGGTCAAGATCCTCTCCATGGGGTGCTGCAGGAACATGACAGGGACCTGATCAGAAGCAGGTGCCATTGTTTTAAGGGTTCTGGGGCACCTCAGTCTTACCAGGTTTTCTGGGCATAGTCCATCGCCCTATAGACATGCCAAAATGGATTGGGAATGGCCCACAAGGAATCAACCACAGAAAAAGAACTAAGAAATACTAATAATGGAAAAAATACTTTTTCTGTGAGAAGAGCACACATGTTGTCAAATCTGAAAACATGCAAGAAGCATTATCCATGTAAAGCAGATTATATCTATGAATATAGATACACACACACACACACGTGTGTGTGTGTGTGTGTGTGTGTATAAATATACTCAGGAATTACAATTAATGAAAAAGAGAGATGAGGAATTTGAATGAGTTAAAAGACAGTTATATAGAAAATTGTCTTGAAAGAAACAAAAGGGAGAAATGTAAAATATAATCTCATTAAGTTAATTTAAAATACTTTTAAAAAGAGATGTTTTCTCTAGTAGTGCTGCCACTGATAAGTTGGCCATATTCCTATGAATAAGGCTAACTAAATTTATTAGTTTCAAACAGTAGGAGGAATGTATAAAGAAGGTTAATTAGTAAAGAATATGAAATCAATGAGAAGGTGGGGTCTAGAGCAGGATTTTCATGAAGAATGAGATGAAGATAAATTATGAAATTGTTATAATGACAGTAATGCTGAAAGTACAAATGAAATATTCTCAGATTATAGGTGAAGAAACATTCTTTTTTTCCATAAAGTTGTTTTAACATGTTACTTTAAAAATTAAATATCTATCAACATAGGTCATTATTTTATATACTCTGGGTCTTATTTCTTTGGCATTCTTGCTAATCATATATGACTTTGATATTTATAGCTGTGTAAATTATCAATCTCCTAACAATGTTCTTTATGAAAATATTTTGCTAAAATTTAAGTTCACCTATGATTCCATGTGAATTTGAAGCTGGCTTGCTCTGGATACATAGGGTATATTACATAGTATTTGTCATTTAAATGATGATGATGCTTGTAACCCATGGATATGAAATATCTACCCATGAAGCTTATATTTTTGTTTTATAAAATGATGTGGTTAAATGTTTTATTGTATGTGCTCATTAACTGTTACTCTGAAGTTTGCTTACTTTTGTAATTTTTATTGAGATTTTTATTACAACTCATATTGCTTTCTCAATTTCTATTTCAAATTGTCCACTGATTGTATACAAGAAATGCTATTCTTTCTGTGTTCATATATTACCCAGAAGCAACTAAATGCAATAGGTCAAGTATGTATGTCTTGTGAGATTTTTTTTCTCTACATATAAGGTATGAATCAGGTAAGAATTAAGTAATTGTGATTTAATAAATTATATGTAGAGTAGGCTTGGTCATTACATCTTTTGGTTTGATGATGAGAAAAATATTTATGAGCAGGAGAGGATTTGAAAAAGATCTATAATTTTGCACAGGCAAGAAGATGAAATACAATATTTAAATAAGTAGAAGAATTTTAATACAGCAGCACGGCTGTTCTGATCACATCCAACGATGTGTGTTCTGGTTGTAGTTCAGACTGGCTCTTAGTATACATCTTTAATACCTATGGCTAGAATACTTTTTTACACACTTATAATCCCAAACAATGATGTGTAATTGAAGGGGAATGTGAAAAAAGAATGATTTGACAGAATGTGACAAAGATAGGATATGCCCAACTCTCAGGAGAAAGAGTATCTAAGAGCAATGCGGGGAAAATCAGTTCAGTCATTTGGGAGCCAGTGCAGTGAGTGTAGTTAAGTGTAGTTAAGTTCCTTCTTTAGTTCATGAAGAAGCAGTTGATGTCAGAGAGCTAGAAGAATCTAGAAGATTAGAATAAATTATACGAATTAGTTTCATGGTTGTGGACATTGAACTACTTGAGGACCCAGCTATACCTCTCTTGGGCATATACCCAAAAGATGCCCCAACATATAACAAAGACACATGCTCCACTATGTTCATAGCAGCCTTATTTATAATAGCCAGAAGGTGGAAAGAACCCAGATGCCCTTCAACAGAGGAATGGATACAGAAAATATGGTACATCTACACAATGGAATATTACTCAGCTATCAAAAACAATGACTTTATGAAATTCATAGGCAAATGGATGAAACTGGAAAATATCATTCTGAGTGAGGTAACCCAATTACAGAAAAACACACATGGTATGCATTCATTGATAAGTGGCTATTAGCCCAAATGCTTGAATTACCCTAGATGCACAGAACACATGAAAGTCAAGAAGAATGACCAAAATGTGAATGCTTCACTTTTTCTTTAAAAAGGATACAAGAATACCCTTGGGAGGGAATAGGGAGGCAAAGTTTAGAACAGAGGCAGAAGGAACACCCATTCAAATCCTGCCCCACATGTGGCCCATACTTAAACAGCCACAAAACTAGATAAGATGGATGAAGCAAAGAAGCGCAGGCCAATAGGAATGGGATGTAGATCTCTTCTGAGAGACACAACCAGAATACAGCAAATACATAGGTGAATGCCATCATTAAACCACTGAACTAAGAACGGGACCCCCGTTGAAGGAATGAGAGAAAGGATTGAAAGAGCTTGAAGGGGCTTGAGACCCGATATAAACGTAATGCCAACCAACCAGAGCTTCCAGGGATTAAGCCACTTCCTATAAGACTATACATGGACTGACCCTGGGCTCCAACCTCATAAGTAGCAATGAATAGCCTAGTAAGGCACCACCAGTGGAAGGGGAAGCCCTTGGTCCTGCCAAGACTGAACCCCCCCAGTGAACGTGATTGTTGTTGGCGGGAGGTAATGGGGAGGACAGGAGGAACACCCATATAGAAGGGAGGGGGAGGGATAGGATTGGTTCAGAAACTGGGAAAGGGAATAACAATCGAAATGTAAACAAGAAATCAAGAAATACCCAAGTTAATAAAGATGAAAAAAAAAATGAAAAGAAAGTAGACAAACAAAAAAAAAAAAAAAAGAATTAGTTTCATGCCAGGCAGAGCGGTTCAAGGAGAAACTGAGGGAAGATTGATTTAATCAGTCAATTTGGAGAGGAGTTTGGGCCAGAAGAGCTAAGTTGAACCAGCCACGCATAAGAAAGCACTAGAAAGGATGAGCTTATTCGGCAGTAAGCCAAATTACATCTGGTGAATATCTGTTACTTTTACAAAAATCCTGGGAAGTGTATAGAAGGGGAAAACCTAATGATTAATCAGTTTTCCAGTTGTCCCAGACTCTTAGGTCAGTCTCCACTAGAGAGTAGATTTTATAGACCTTCTTCATATGTCATAGATAATTCATTTCATTCAAGAACTACATAAAGAATACCATAATTTTTTTTTATTAACTTGAGTATTTCTTATATACATTTCGAGTGTTATTCCCTTTCCCGGTTTCCGGGCAAACATCCCCCTCCCCCCTCCCCTTCCTTATGGGTGTTCCCCTCCCGGTCCTCCCCCCATTACCGCCTCCCCAACAGTCTAGTTCACTGGGGTTCCTGGGCTTCTCCAGGTGCTCTTACTAGGATATTCTTCCTATGAGGTCAGAGTCCAGGTCACTCCATGTATAGTCTTTGGCAGTGGCTTAGTCCCCAATCCTAAACTGCTTACATTGTTGTACATATGGGGTCTCCCTTCCAAGCTCTTCAGTTCTTTTCTCTGAGAATACCATACTTTAAAAAACCCCAGAAGATGCTTATCTTTGACAGAAGAGCAAAGGATTCTATAATGACTTTAAATATATTTATTCTGACTCCAAAAAATCTCACACATATGCTATCTATCTACAATCCTCTTGATAGAGTCTTTGGATATACTGCCCATTATTCTCCTTTGTGACATTTTACATAAAAATTCCAATACACTGATAGTTTTTGAAACTTAAAACTTAACTTTATTGTTGATATATCAGTTGTATATAGACACTGAAACTTGAAGACTATCCACTGTGGTACTTAATAGCTATGCAATCTTTGGGAAAACATCTTAATTCTCTAAGATTTTGTTTTCTTATTTCTTCATTTTCATTATCTATATCACAGTCTATGTTTCCTACTCAGGGTACTTACTTTTTCTATTATTTCTGTTTAAAAGTCCAAACAGATTAACAGATTGTTCAGCTCATCTAGTAAGAGCTCAGCAACAAACATTGTAAATGTGGCCTTCATGAACAACCTCAAGCAAATTGGTTACTTAATTCATACAGTCTATCTCTATCACATTTTTAAATAATGAAAACTTTTTGTTCCAGAAATTTCTTCATGAACTTTTCAACTATGTCCTCTATAAGTGCATCAAGATGGTAAGTTCTTTTCTGGTAATACTCTATATTTTCTATACTTATACAAAACATAATATATACCTTTATCCACTGTGTAAACATTTTCATCATTATTGGACAGGATACTTACCTTATTCCTCTCAGAAAATCGAGTGTTTTGACCTATAATTGCATCATTTATTCAAGGTATAAATTTATTTTTCTCACATTTGCTTTCTTGTTTTTTAAAAAATCGGTTATTTTATTTATTTACATTTCAAATGTTATGCCCCTTCCCAGTTTCTCCTCTACAAAGTCCAATCCCCTTCACCTTCCCTCTACCCCTATAAGGGTGCTCCCCCATCTGCCCACCAACTCCTGACTCAGCACACTAGCATTCCTCTACACTGGGTCATTGATCCTCCACAAGACCAAGTGCCTCCCCTCCGAGTGATGTCAAATACGGCTAACCTCTGCAACATATGCAGCTGAAGTCATGGGTCCCTCCATGTGTACACTTTGGTTGGTGGTTTAGACCCTGGGAGCTGGGGGGTAGGTTGTCTGATTGGTTGATATCTTCCTTGTCCTAACTTCTCCACTGGGGACCTTGTGCACAGTCCAATGTTTGTATACATCTGCATCTGTATTGGTCAGGCTCTTTCAGAGCCTCTCAGTGACAGCTGTACTAGGGACCCCCTTTTTTTTCACATGCTTTGTACTTTTTCATAACTGTTCCTTTCTCCTTTCTTCCATGTCATGAATAATCTCAGGTTGTCAGGTTGTCCCTTAGTACATAATTTTTTAGAATTGACAGAATAAACATATATTAAAGGGTAAGTTGAGTAAAGTGGTATTCATGGTATTGTCTGGCTACTCCAAAAAGGACTGTCTCTCAGTATAAGGGCAAGGATCCAGGTACTATTTGGTCCATAAGCCTGGTTGTCTCACTTGATCTTTCAGTGTACTCTGGAATCATGAAGAAGTAGATTCTTCAATGTCTCAGCAACAAGACAGATGGAACTGCAGGTAAGAATGAGGGCAAACTGCCAAATAGCAATGGATTTCTTCTTCAATGTCCTTTCATATGGGCTGAAATCAAAAGGTGTGGCCCATTTCAATGTTGTAGCTTCCCATCTCAAATGATTCAGTCAAGAAAATCCCAGTTGCTGGACTCCATCTGTGCCCTGGAGGAAACCCCGTGGCACAGATATCTTTACCAAAATTGCACCTGGAGAGAGATGGTCTCCAAAGAGGGCTGACACATATAAGAAGACAGGTTCACTCCTGAGTGAGCTAACCCAATCACAGAAAGACATACATGGTATGCACTCATTGATAAGTGGCTATTAGCCCAAATGCTTGAATTACCCTAGATGCCTAGAACAAATGAAACTCAAGACAGATGATCAAAATGTGAATGCTTTACTCCTTCTTTTAAAGGGGAACAAGAATACCCTTGGCAGGGAAGAGAGAGGCAAAAATTAAAACAGAGACTGAAGGGACACCCATTCAGAGCCTGCCCCACATGTGGCCCATATATATACAGCCACCCAATTAGACAAGATGGATGAAGCAAAGAAGTGCAGAAGTGTAGATCGCTCCTGAGAGACACAGCCAGAATACAGCAAATACAGAGGCGAATGCCAGCAGCAAACCACTGAACTGAGAATAGGACCCCTGTTGAAGAATCAGAAAGAACTGGAAGAGCTTTGAAGGGGCTGGAGACCCCATATGTACAACAATGCCAAAACTAGAGCTTCCAGGACTAAGCCACTACCTAAAGACTATACATGGACTGACCTGACTCTGACCTCTCAGGTAATAGTAAGAGCACACCAATGTGGAAGGGAAGCCCTGGGTCCTGCTAAGACTGAACCCCCAGTGAACTAGACTGTTGGGGAGGTGGCAATGGGGAGGGTGGGAGGGGAACACCCCAAAGGAAGGGGGAGGAGGGGATGTTGCCCGAAACCGGAAAGGAATAACACTTTCAAATGTATATCTAAGAAATATTCAAGTTAATAAAAAAAGCAGTGAAGAAAGAGAGAATGAGACAGCTGTATTCTATCAGCTGAGTTGAGTTCAGTATATATAACCAAAGAGAATGACCTGTAAAATATACTTATGGCATAGAATTCAATGTCTGTATTATATGAACATCATGGGTGTATTTCTGCAGCAATATATTCCTACATTCAGAAAAAGAATCTAGAATTGGTGTCTTAGTCTCTCAATCTCTCTCTCTCTCTTTCTCTCTCTCTCTCTCTCTCTCTCTCTCTCTCTCTCTCTCTCTCTCTCTCTCTCTCTCTCTCTCTCCCCCTCCCTCCCCCCTCTCTCTCTGTATGTGTGTTCGTGTATGTGTTGTTGCTGTTGTTGAAAAATGATTTCTTTCATGTAATGTACTCTGTTTATGACTTTCCACAACTACTCCCAAATCTTTCCTACTTCTCTACCTACGTAAGTCCATACCCTTTTTTTCTGCCCTTTTTTTAGAAAAACAAACACAAGAAATTAGACCCAATGACTTTTAAAAAATGAAGAAAAAGAAGGCACACACAAACCCACAAAATTGAAACTGTAAGAACAAGTAAAACATCAGTAAACAAAAGCCCAAATGAAACCATATGGCAAAAATTCTACAAAAGTACCATTAAATTTGTTTTGTGTTGGCTGTCTACTGCTAGGGATGGGCCCTCAACTTAAGCGTAACTACTATACCCAGTGAAACTCATTGGAGAAAACTAATTTTATTCTTTTGGAGCAGGTATGAACTAGAGATAACTTACTGGGTAGGAATGTGAGTAACCGAATTGAAAAAAAAATGAAATAAAATAACAAAATAATTTGGTTTAAAATTCAGCGAATGGGTGACAGTCATATATATCAAAATCTATCAAACACTAATGAACAAAAACTGTGGGAGAAAAAATAAATGGAAATATAGCTCATATGCATAAACTGGCAGAAGCAATATTGCTAAACTTCCTAACACTATCATATACTCCAGAGATTTAGTTCAGTTCCTATCAAAAATCCCTTCATATTTTCCACTAAATAGGAAAAAATAACTCAAAATTGGAATGCAATTACAAAAGATACGAAATAGTCAAAGTGGTATAAAGAAAATGGAATGAAACAGAAGTAGTCTTATTTCTTTTCTTCAAATCACATCACAGAAACATATTGATTAAAACTATATGGTATGTGCATATTCACAGATATATATCTGTGAGATATAATAAAGAACCCATAAATTAACCCACACAAATGTAGTCAATTAATATTTGACAAACTTACTAATAATCTTTAATGAGGAAAGACAGTTCCTTCAATACATGATACTGGGAAAACTGGACATCCATATGCAAAAGAATCTTCCACTAGTTAGTTTTCTGCCTATGTGGGAAAGTATCTGAGGTAATCAACTTAAATGTACAAAAGATTGATTTTCTTTCAATGTTTCAGAGTATAATTTCTTGGCTTAATTTTTTTTCTGGGCCTGTGGCAAAAGCAGAAATGTCCTTGCCAAGACAGTGTAGAAGAGCAGGGCTTCTTGGCTCAGGGTACCTAAGAAGCAAAGATAGAGAAGAAGAGATCAAAATCTCCTAATTTGCTTCAAGGGAACCCACCCAAAGATTAACTTTCCTTTAACTAAAGATCCACCTTCAGCCAACAAAACAAGTTTCCTTCAACTTAGGCCATTCCTTTTAGGGACATATTGTTACCAAATGACACACACACACACACACACACACACACACACACACACACACACACACACACACACACACTCTGTACTCTCATATACACACAAGCATGCATGGACACACACACACCTCAGACAGAAGGTAGAGAGAGGAAAATCATGGCAGGGATAGAATTTGAGATGCATTCTTTATTAAGGAGGGTGATTTCAGATGGAAATATGGGGGAAAGTTGTCAAAAAGACAAATGGAATGCACACCCAAGCATAATTTTTTAAAAGTCACTATCTGATATCAGGAGGGGATTCATTTAGTATTTAAAGGTTTTACATGCAAGTTCTAAGGTAAACTCTATAAACAATAACTAGACAATAGGTCCAGAGACATAAAGCAAATAGATATGACCTCTTCACTGGTCATTGGATGTTGGGACCTTACTTTTCCTGTACTTGGAATCATACATGAATAATCTTTTGAAAAAGACTCATTTACCATGCCCTAGCAAATCATGGGCACTTTTGGGAAAGAGGCAAACTATAACTACTTTGTTCCCTTTATCCTTTTACCTTTTTTTGGCGAGATTCACCATATATCACAGCTCCCTTTATGCCTTCATCAGTACGCCTTTGAGTTGGCCTTTGCAACTACATTTTGGTAAATCTTTCATTTTCTATTGACTTTCATGTTATTTTAGCCATCATGTTCCTTTCAGAGTATATTGGCTGTTTCAGCTTCAATCGCTTCCTAGGAGCTAAAGATCAGTGAACCAATACTAAAAAACACAATTTAAGAACTTTCCTATTAATTTATGAGAGGAAATGATAATCATTGTATGGACAATAATAACCTTCGATTTATCTATATTCAAGATTTGTATCAGATTTTAAATCGAAATTTTAAGACAACATGAGACAGTAGAAGTAAACTCAAATAAAAAACTAAGAAAATCTTTCTTTGTTTCATCAGTTGAAGTTCTTCTGGAAACATCTTGTTACAATATTTTTGTGTGCTTACCTTTTACCACCAATTTTAAAGAAAATATGTAGATTTCATGGCTTCAACCACTGTAATTTATGAGTTGTTTTTGTATCCTTGGAGAGCTAAAAAAAAGTTGTGAGATCAGACTGTGACAGATATCTATGTCTGTCTCTTGATTGCCTGAGAGGATTCTTGATTTTATTATCTCAAGGCCCTCTTCACTTGAAAGTGTTACCCCTGGAAAGGCTGAAAAGTATATAGAGAGTATTGAACTTTTTTTGAAGGGGGAAAACTGAGAACTGTAAATTTTAGTATATTTTGTGTGTGTGTGTGTGTGTGTGTGTGTGTGTGTGTGTAAAAATAATAATGATATATTTAATATTTATATTGGTTTGATGTTTGTCTTGTACTTTGTATTGTATTTGTATCATGTTTACTTTTCCATGCCTTTCTTATCACTAGTATCATTTACACTTATTTTCACACACACACACACACACACACACAATGCATACCCGCTTTTAAAATCATGCATTCATCAAAGACATTTCAACATTCCTCTATCTTTGGCTACTTTGAATAATGGTGCAGGATCATAAGAGTGCAAATATATCTTCAACATGGTGTATATTTTTTTTCTATAAAAGATAGCTAGCCTGCAAAAAGGTCAACAGTCTACAAATCTTTTCATGCTGTATAATTTCAATGGAAAGGTATTAGATCTTATACTACCCATACCTTGTCACATTAAAAAAAAATATGTGTGTGTATTTATGTGTAAACACATGCCCTCATGCCCAGAGAGAATCCAAGACATTAGATCCCCCTGGACAGAGAGTTAAAGATAATTGTCATCCATATGAGAGCATTGAATTAAACATTAGGTCCTATAGAAGAACAGCCAGTGCTCTTAACTACTATGCCATCCTTCTAGTGTCACCATTGGAAGTTCTATGGAATCTTTCAACTGGATAAATATTTTGTTCTTAGAACTTAATGGCCTATGGCAGCTGACCTCCACCCACCTCCACCCCCCTTTCCTTCATGTCCTACACAACTCTTCTTTTAAAACCAGAAAATCATGAAAAAATATGATGCAAGGTCCCAGCCAAGGAAGAAATTACACAGTCACCACATGCACTACAGTAAAAACATAGGAACATTCCAAAATTAGGGTAATTGCTGTCTTAGTTTATGCCATGGTCTATGGTTATTGCAAAAAGAAGCTCTCTTGCTGAATTCTTCTCACTTTGTTCATGGTTTCTGAATTTGACAGTGAGAATATTTATTTCCCACAATGGGCACACAATTTCAATTCGATATACACCCAAAAATGGAATTACTGGTTCACATGGAAGTTCATGTCTGTTTAAACAACAGTCTTAGAAATGAACATTCTTTTCCATGAACTGTTTGGAAACATTGAATTTTTGTCTATAACCACATCTAAACTGGTGATCTCCCAATTTATTTATTTATTTATTTATTTATTTATTTATTTATTTATTTAATCAATGAGAAAATGTTAATAGTAGATTAGGCTATTAAGGCAATTTTTTCTGTGTATGTGTTTGTTTGATTTGTGTTTATGTATGCACGTACATGGGGTGCTCTGTGTATTTGTTCACATGCAGATTTCTTTACATGTATGGCAACTTAGGGTGTTATTTTGGGACTAGAACAAACCAAACCTAGTTTTCTTTTATGGGTTCTAGGCATCACACTGTTCCTCATACTTGCAAGGCAAGTAATTCATGAACTGAACTTTTTATCCATGTGCTTCTTTGATTAAACAAATAAAACAAAATTTCATTTTACTGTGAATGTATATATGTGTGTATGTTCACATATACATCTTTATGTGTATGGTAGAGAAATATATTTGAATGTCATTTCTTCTGGAATCATCTACCTTGGTTTTAAGAATCATTACTAAACTGAGTAGACTTGATTGGATAACAATCAGAACTGATGGAATTAATCAGTTTCTACATCCTTAGCTCATGACTGAAAAGGTCCAGGGCCAGCAGGCCCAGCTTTTTGAGTAGGAGTTCTGTGAATCCAATTCATGTTTTCATGTGGATTTCTTCAATTATTTCGACTATACTCTCTTTTCTCATGTCTTGGTGTTTATATTTTCTGAACAAATCTACAATAGATTTCCCAAAGAATTATTAGACCTGATATTAATATTTAATTATTTAGAAAAAATTTAATTATTTAGGACGCACAAAAATCATAAAAAAAATCAAGAAACAGAAAAAATCTAGAAGCTAGACACTACTGATTCCAAATAACGAACCTGTCGCTTTTACTGGCATGCCCTTTTTTCCCTTTCCCAGTTTCCCTCTCCATAAGCCCCCATAACCCTCCCCACTGTTTTCTTCTATGAGGGTTTTCCTTCCCATCTATTCCCCCTTCATGCCCCCTCACCCAACATTCCCTACAATGGGGGGTCAAACTCGCAGGACCAAGGGCTTCTTCTTACATTGGTGCCCAAATTGTCGGGTGCCTCATGCCCCACTGACATGGCACCAAAAAAATCGGTCGAAAGCCTGTGGGAATTAAGAAAACACACACAGGTTATTCGTGGTCAAGTTTGAAGAGGAAGAGAGTCCCTTGTAGCTTTATTCACCACTATATATACCCAAGTTCACCAGGTAGAAAAATATCTGGGAAGCACAGGAAACCCTGGGCTTGTGACTTCGGTAACAAAAAGACAGACAATTTGACCTGAATTAATTAGTGAGAAATCCCAAGACCAGCCCAAATCTCAAGGACAAAGGCCGAGAAAACAAAAGGCAGGAGCGAATTGACCACTGCCCAGGTGTGGCCCAGGTGTGTCAGTTTCGCATGCATCAGCTGGGCTCAGCAGGGGTCAAACCCTGCAAGAGACCCAGAAGGGTCTGACAAGGGGGGTGAAACATTGCAGGGGACCCAGGAGGCTCTGACAAGTTCCCCTATTTTATTTTATTTTTTTATTAAGCAAGTCCCCCTATAATAATTTCAAGCAGCAGCCTGTCTTAGGTCACTTTGAGATAACAAGCTTCTTTTCCGTCTATTGGAATATTCTGCCAGCCTCAGAATTTCCTGCCTTAGTGAAGCCTGGTCCCAAAGAGTTGCCTGTCATCAGCTAACTGCTTCTTTTGTGAAGGTTGAGCCTAATTTGGGCAGAAGGTTTGTCTCCTATCAAGGAGAACAACACCTGCTTAGTTGCTGCCCAGAACTGGAAGTGCTGTTTGCATGTGTGATAAGAGGCACAGGGCCCTAGGCCATAAACACCAAGGGCCACGGTCAAGCCCCCCATGTAATAAAATTTAGAATTCCTAATCGTCAGCAACTACCCAGAAAGTTCACCCACTGTGCTTGCTTAACAACAGATTGGGGGAGGGTAACCCAGACACTGCAGACACAATGGCTGCATAGTAGCAATGTCTGCAAAATGCAGTAAAATACCAAGGCCTTCTCCTAGGACAGTTCGGGATCAGTCATTCTTTCTCTGGAACAACCGCAGGCAATGGGACCATGTCTGAGATCCACACAACCAGGCAGAGTTCCCTCGTCCACAGCAGCTTCATGCAGAAGGAATTCCTGTGAATCTACAGACTGCAAAATGACAATAAATCACACCAGCTGCTAGGGGAATGAGGGGCAGGGGTAACAGCGAGTCCAGTCTTCTGGCAAGCAGTGCACAGAGGGTGGGCTCAGGTCAAGGTGGGACAGGACAATTAGTGGCGGTAATAATGACTGCAGCGACGCCCAGAATTTCTGTGATGACAAAAGATGAGGGGAATCTCCATCTTCCCTCCATGGGCACAGGAATGACTCCAGGGACCCAACCATGAGAGCTGGAATCTTCATGCTCCCAGGATCAGCAAGTCTCATCAGCCACCTCTGGCAACTGGCATACTCCTGCAGCATCCTGTAGGAAAAAAACAAACATATCCTCTTACTATAAAAATACCTGACAGGATCATGTCAATCTTTCTATTTCACCTAGGCAAAATTATGTTTGTTGTAGGGTGCCATAAACACTCAGAGTGTTTCTTGGCATCCAAATTTTAAAACTGAAATAAAAAAGAGCATTATTAAGCAATTGTACAGCATACAGTGATATAACTCCTTTTTATTTATTAAGATATTGTTAAGACAATTTTTATTAAGATAATTCCTCGAGGATTAAATTGAGGACACTGAGGACTTGTATTTATACATTGACTTGTATACCAAATTATTGTCTCTCCAGACATTGTTTTTGGATATATAAAGAATGAGAGAGTTTTCACTAATTGTTCCTATGTAAGGCCCATAATCTGCCTGGTATCATTGCCCTCCCTTGCTAAGGTGTCCAGGCAATCCAGTTTGAGTTCTTAACGGCCCATAAAGGAACAGAATTTAGTGCTCTTAACCACTTCAAGCCATCTCTCCAGCCCCTCACAAAACTTTATTTATCTAAACATAAGCATTAATTAGAAATAACAAAATCCTGTGTATTGTCCAGATTCAGCCGCATTAGAAATCCCTTGAGCTGGCAGGGCAAGGCTGGAGTTGGGGAGGGCAAATGGAGTCTTTTTTTCATGAGGGTGCAATCAACTCCATTACCATTTTCAAAGAGCTGGGTCTATGGTTTTGTTTAGTTGTCTGAGCCAGAGCACTGAAAGGACAGTGAGTTGTCAGGACATTCACACTGAAATCATCACCACTGATTTCATGTAGAAAAACTTGCTCAATAAAGCATTAAGTAATTGTAAAATTTGAGGGTTAGCACTATCTAAAAAGAAAACTTTTAATCAATTGTAAACCATAAGCCACACATTGGCTATCAGTATATGAATTGAAAGCTTGATTTTTAACATTTAAAAAACAGCCGCTACAGCACATAATTCACAATCAGTGCTGAACAAGGAGAAATCCTAGAGAATAAACAAGTGTCCAATCATATATGTAGCATTTTCATTAGATGAACCACCTATAAACAACAGCAAAGTTACATTTTCTAGTGGGTTGCATTAAGAGAAGAGGAGACCTTTACTCAAGTCTTTGGGGAAGTCACTTAACTTCAGACACAGGGAGAGACCATTTTGATGTAATATGTAAAAGTGAAATGTCACAGAGATCTATTATGAGATCTCCAATGGCTAACGCATCCCACGTAGGAGACAGAGACAGAGTGTGTCAGACCTGAGAGGCTGGGAGGAAGGGTATTTAAAGGAGAAACCACAACCTAAGGGGCAGGGGTGAAGTCATTGAAAATCACAAGAGCTTCCAGTCTCAAGATTGCTTTTAACTTAGTGTCTCTTTGTTCTAGGAGAAGCCTCTGCTTCTCAAGGTTGTTCTTTAAGATTCTAATTTGAACTTATGGTCAGCCAGATCCTGGGAGAAGCCATTATTTTACCAGGTCGGGAATCGTATATCTATGGAAGCCCATTTGTAAGTCCTTCCTCTCAGTTCCTGGGAGAGCAGGCTCACTTGCAGAGTGGGCAGAGTCTGAATTGGAGTATTTATATTTTATGGGTGAGTTGTTATTCCAAACTTTTAGACTTTTGCTGCATTTTTTTATTCTTCAGCATGCCCAAAATTTATAGTAAATACAAAAGTATTTTAAAGAGTAAAATTATCAATTTTGGTTTGAAAAATTTGTATATGTGATAGTGCCAAATATCAGTATTTTGTAACAACTAATTTAATTGTTGTTTGGAATAAGGTATGTTTCACCAGGTTTCTTTTTAAAATACTTCCATGACTCTAGCTTACAATTCTGTATTAACACAACTGAGTTTATCTCCAATGAGGCTAACACACAAAGGCTCAAGTCTCTGTTAAGGTAAGGCTTAGCCAATTAACATATTCCAGAAGCTTAAAATTAGTTTTAAATATTATATGAATATTGAATCTTTTCTTGGAGCAACAGTTACTCCTTAAATATTAAAGCTCATTTGAGAGCAAAGGTTTGTAGTAAAACATCCATATACTTTAAGATTCAGTCGCAATCTCAGCATCGAAGAAGCGTCAAAATTACATAAGTGCCATTAGCCATTCTTGTAAAATTTTAATGACATCACTTCATGGGCTCTGTAAAATTATAAGCAAGCCTACGAAATGAAAACTCCCTTACTTATCACCATGGACGCACAACCGTATAAAAAACAATCCTAAATCTATCTTGAAATATGGCAGTTGGAGTACACAAACAGCTGTAATGTGTTTCACAAGTTCAAAATCTCATCAACTTTCATAAATCCTGTAAATAATCTCTACTGTTTGATTTTTTTTTAATTAAAATAAATTTGAGTTAGTCAATGTAACACTGGCAATCCTTAATCACAATCCTTAAGTTCTCCTTGTAACACCAGGAGCATGTTCAACTTTAGAAGTCACCTGAGTTCTGGAGGTGACCAGCAGCTGTCCTTGGGGGCAGTGGAACTAGTATTGAAAACACAGATAACTTCAGGGCAAACCACAACTTGAAAGCAAAACTTAACCTCCAACAAACAACCTGGTCTCCAAAATCCAGTCTCCCAAGTTCAGTCCTTCCTTGAGATCCCGATGAAGTGGCTACACATATTCAATATTTAGAGCAAGTACCATTTACTTTTCTAGTTGTGATTTAAGAGGAAGTAATCTTGTCACCATGTTTCAATAATCACCTATGCAGACGCCACTCCCGGCGCCCAGCTGACCTAGGCTCCTAGCTACAGGTGCAGGGCTCCAAAGGCCGATTGAAACTGCTTTTTATTCATTTGTTCTTTTTTTTGAAACGAGTTAAAACCAAATCAAGGTGTGAACAACCAGCAGATAAAGCTTACTATTTTTTTCTTTGAACATGAAACATAAAACATTAAGCAAGAGAAACAAAACACAGAGACATAAACTGAAAGACCTGGACAGCTTTGGTGCACCAAGGACAGACAGCAATATCATTTTTCCAATAGGAGCCAGCAGAGAGGCAGGATGCCCCCTGCCTTCCCTTCTGTTCCTAAGTGAGAGCTCTGAAAAAGTTCAAAGCATCTTATGGAGAGTCCCGGGAGGACTGTTTCTTCCAAAACCCATTCATTCTTTCTCATATCTAGGGTGTAACCATTCTAATAGGGTCCAAAGACTAAAAGATAACTCTAAAAGAGCGAGACAAGCACAAAATACCTACCATTACTGAAAGACCCCCGGAGGGGGAGACCTCACCAAGTCTCGGGATGACGCAACCCCAAGAATCCCACACACAAGACTGCCCTTGTTGTAATCACATGCGGTTTATCGATAGCAACTAGGCACTGTCAGACTCAGCATTCCTACTTAGGGGCAGTGGAGTTCTAATTTTAGAGGTTGGGAGAAGAGTGTATTTAGTTGAGCAACATGCAACTGGTCGAAGTGTTACCA